>NC_092340.1:86093571-86403214 GCF_046630445.1 Rutidosis leptorrhynchoides | reverse complement strand
CTTATAGAGGAACATATATATATATATATATATATATATATATATATATATATATATATATATATATATATATATATATATATATATATATATATATATATATATATATAATATAGTTGTTAAAAATATAGTATGTATCACTAGCTCCCTGTGGAACGAACCGGACTTACTAAAAACTACACTACTCTACGATTAGGTACACTGCCTATAAGTGTTGTAGCAAGGTTTAAGTATATCCCATCTGTATAAATAAATAAAACTTGTGTAAATTGTATCGTATTTCGTAACAAAAAATATAACTATTTTGTATACACCGCTGCACACATCAGTATACACCTCGCATAACATCACCTGTTTGCATTTAAACCTACTCAGCTTACCCGTTTGAGTTGAAAAGGTTTTAAAGTGAATTGGTGAAACCTGTTTGGTTACCCGTTTGGATTGAAACCAGTTTGGTTTACCTCTTGAGTTGAAAGGGTTTTAGGTTGAAACATGTTTGGTTTACCTATTTGGTTGAAACCTGAATGGTTTAACCTGGTTGATTTGAAACCCGTTTAGTTTAACTTAGTTTGTTCACGGTAACTAGAACCTTTATTTTGGGTTGAAACTAATATCAGTTGAGTTCACGTCGTACTTATCGTTTTGTGCTATATGTTCCCGAGATTCGTAGGAATCTCGTGTCCAATGGTTGTTAACCATAATTAGTGTCAGAATAGAGTTTGAATATGATAGGGTTGACCAAGAACAGAACGATATGTTTAAAGTAAGTGCAATGTTTGTTAACAATGACATGATTTAGGTTGTTTCTAATACTTCTTACGTAATTGTGTCTTCAAATGTGTCGCATGGAAGACGTGGTCATTATTAATTTAAATTCTATATGTGGTTTGATGACATTGAACTCTATATCACATTCTATATTAGTCGTGTGCTGAAGGAAAATAACGAGACTATCCTTCAAAACAGTTGAAAGAATAACCGAACCCTTGATATAATCCACACTGTTGTGTGTGATTTGAAATCCATTCTAACGAGTTATGATAACAAGCACTTCATTACGTTTATCGATGATAACACGAAGTGTTGTTATGTTTACTTGTTGAAAAGTAAAGATGAAGCAATTGGGAAGTTTGTTTCTTATAGAAATGAAGTTGAGAATCAACTTGAACGGAAAATCAAGGTTGTTAAAGGTGGTGATTATGTCGCACCTTTTGCTGAATTTTGTTCACAAAATGGCATTAGACATGAATTCATTGCACCTTACTCACCGCAATCGAATGAGACTATTGAATGAAAGAATAGAACCTTGAAAGATATGGTGAATCCCATGTTGGTAAGTTCTGATGTAAGCCGGTAATGTGGGGGGGTGTCATCCTATTGGCAAACTATCTTTTAAATATGATACCCCAAAAGTAAAGGGATGAAACACCATATGATTCATGGTGGAAAAGAAAACCATCCTATGAGTACCTCAAAGTGTGGGGGTGCCTAGCAAAGGTAGTTTTTCCACTACCTAAGGCACAAAAGATAGGATCAAAGACTGTTGACTGCATAATTATCGGATGTGCTGAACACGATACTGCTTATCATTTCCTTGTGCATGAATCCAAATATATACAAATGTTTGATAATAGAATCGAGAAACGTTTCATTCTTTAAAAATGTATTTTCATACATTACAATTGAACGTGAAAGTTCATCTAGGATGGACGAGAAGGTGTTCAAAATGAGACGCCTAATAAGCTAGTTCAATAGGAATTACTATAATTAAAGGAACTTCCTCGATAAATGGCGTACACATTATGCTTATAGAGGAACATATATATATATATATATATATATATATATATATATATATATATATATATATATATATATGTATGTATGTATATATATATATATATGTATATATATATATATATATATATATATATATATATATATATATATATATATATATGTATGTATGTATGTATATATATATATATATGTATATATATATATATATATGTATATATATATATATGTATGTATATATATATATATATATATATATATATATATATATATATATATATATATATATATATATATATATATATATATATATATATATATATATATATGCTGAATGTATAAAAAATATACATGATATTTAAAACCCTCTCAAATGGTATATTCAAGACGGCGTTTATGTATATGAAGTCGATTTTGTCATGATACAAGGGATATGCTATAACATTCCTTGTGAGAAAAGCAATGGAGAACATGAATGATGCATCTAAAATTCTCATGCTTTGATCTATGGCGTACTAGACTTAGACTCGTTAATGATGATCATCTGCAGAGATCAATTAACAACTAGTATTTCATTGTGTTGAATTTATATAAAGACAGAATCACTATCATTCAGTAATATAAGCATTTGGTATACTGTGAAACCAGATTTGTAAACATCATTGATGATGTGAATTATTCCATTTTATGTGGGATTGTCATATTAAAGATAATTATAAATATAAAGATGTCAATCTTTATTATATTGTAATATCTCCGTCACCTTGGACACCTTGGCCCCCTCAACACCGACGTTTTGAGAGCCATCGTCTGCATGACTCTCCTGTTGGTCTGCGCCACCAGAGCCACCTGCGCCACCAGAACCGTCACACTGAACCAAGGGATCAGCATCGGAGCGTTGCTCGCCCACATTCTCAACTTTAGGCGTCTCAGTATAAACGCCCAAAATGTCGCGAGATCCAAGAAGTCTGTCTAGACGCATGACTACAATAAAAACAAACACGAGATTAGAACGAAGCGATGGAAAGGAAAACAAGTATAAAGTTAGCACTCATCTGCCGCCTACCATTATCGTTGGAGTCTTTGATAATTGGCAGGGCAGGCGGATAAGGACACAAGTTAGCAATCCGCAAGATATCACTATTGTAGTGGCGAATTGGAAGTTCGCGGTTATAGAAGTACTCAAGCCTTCGCGCATGATCTAGGGAGAGAGGGAGTTTCGTGTTTAGCCGTGAATCTTTAGCTTCTGTGTGCCACACATAAATATTTCTATAAGCAAGGGGAATAAAAGAATCATCAATATAGAAGAACGAGTTTTTCCATTTCTTGCGCACCCCGGCCTTCAGGTGCTTCACAAAGTTAACCCTATCATCAAAGGTGTACCAACTTTCTTGGCTTTTGCGGTAAGAAAACACATTCTTAAATAAAGCTACCGAGGGAGAAAACTGATAATGGTGACAAATCATCTCAAAAAGAGTAACGTGACATGCGTTGTACGGGTGTAGCTGACCAAGACCAATGTTGAAGTGATTGAGAACCTCCATGAAAAAAGGAGTTGAAGGATAGCGCACGTTCCCTTCAACCATAAATTGCCGTTACACGGTAACCTTGCCGGCAATATGAGATTTAAATCGGCCAAAGGGGGTACCAATCTATCAACAACGCAATCCGGCGCTCTGTCATAATAGACTTAGTAGCCCCGTAATTCCGAGGCTCGCCAGTAGAGGAAGATGCCATCTATAAACAATATAATCAAAATACTGTAAGCAAAAGAAACTAAACATGCGCTAACCTGAAAAAACTTAAAGTCGAAATTAAAGAAGCAATGAGGAGTGAGCCGAGAAGATTTGCGCAGGATCGAAGAAGACAAGGAGAGTAAAAAATGAGAGAAGAAATTATGAGGTATTTATAGGGAAGTAAAAACATGAGAAACGTCCAAAGGGAAGTTGAAAAAGGGCGGTTAAAATATAAATGGCGGAGATGGAGCCACGTGTCAAAAGGCAGAGAAAAGAAGAAAGTGAGATAATCGAAGGCGGCTAAAGTGACAGCACAGTCACTGTAGCAGACTGACAGACGCCGACTGAATTACCTTGCATTTAATGCAGCAGGACAAAATATTATTTAATTGACAACAAAACGAGAAGGGAGGATGCTTGGCGCAAAATAAGCAGACGGTGGTCATATGCTGAGTTCAACACCATGCGCAATCCTCGCGCAAACCATTGAACTGGGGGACTTAATGATACGCATACCCGATCAGCTCGTGTAGAGCATTAAACAGCATCACCATATGAGCCATGCATATTGCGCGATGAAGGAATAAGCGCTCAAGTCACAGACCTGGCACAGATACCATACAAGTGTAGAGGTGACGTATACATGTCAGGCGATACTGTAGCTAGCAGAAGGCACCTGGCCGACAAGAGTCAGGTCAGACAGAACACTTTTTACTTTTGTCGGATCAGCTCACTCAAAGATGTACTATTGGCAGGCCACGATCCTTTTAGCTTTATTATGTGGCAATAGAAGACAAAAAGGATTACTCTATAAATAACGGATTCAATCCACAGCAGAGGGGGGCTGAACATTCACTCTATTCTCACATACGTACTATATCCTCAACAGTAAGCGCCTACTATGTAGCGCCTTTCTACCCGCGCTACCAGACATATAACATTCCACTAGACATTCTTGATATACAGGTAACGTTCTATGAACATAAAACCTACAACCCAGCGCGAGCCATCGTTAACCGGATAACCCATCGATGGTGGGTCTATGTTTAACCATTCCTGCTGAGATCCTCATCTCGTAAGGGGTTATTCACGGTACTCCGGACCGGAGAGTTTGTAAACAACCCTACTTTTTCCCTTACTATCGTTACTTGTCCATTAAATATTTAACGGGGATTACATAGAACTTTATGTGTTTAATCGAATTAAATGCATACTTGATCCTAGTGGATTACTTGAATTAATATGTCTATATTAATTAATGAACTTGTTTTGGATAACGAAATACTTAGAAAACGACACGATTACGATAATCGCCTAGAAAGCCTTTCAGTTTACGGAACTCGGAAAAATGATAAAATAATTATTTTTAATAATTATTAACTTTATGAAAAATTTATTTAATTTATTTAATAAGTTAAACCCGGTGGATTGCGTTTCAACGATTGGTTAACATTCCGGAGACTCGATACGGTTAACGGCACTCGAAACGAACCACGCGCGTACAAGTAAATGACCAAACGAGCCCGATGACCCCCCAAAGTGGGCCATCGGCCGAACCCCCTTCCCTCTCCCTTAAATTGGACTTAATTTGGGCTAACTAATCACTAGTGTCTTGTTTTAGGCCCTAAATGGGAGTATATATAACAAGTAAATGACCTAGACTCTCATAATACCCTATTTCTTTTTTTGGTTGACTGATTGCTCTCCCTCCCTCCTTCTTGTCGTCGATCACTAACCTGACAAGAACACCCATCATCAATCAAAATTAAACAAAACCACGTGCATAAAGATTGTTCCTCTCATCGCTCTCTACGCACTAGTATAAATTAATTTGTGTTTAAAGGTATAATCACTAACCCTAATCTTTATAGATCTGATTTTTATGCAATTACATAGTGTATTAATGTCTAGTGCTCAATTGATTGCAATTAGAGTCGTTATAAGTCGTTATTTTGCGAGATTGATGTCGGTTGTATGAATCACGAATTTAATTGCTATAAATCTGATAAAATGGGTTTATGTACTGATCTTGTAATGTATCTATATGGATAGATCTCGAAAAAGTAATAAATTTGGACTTTGGATTTGCGTATTTTCGTTATCGTATGCTTAAGTTATGATCAATTGAAGTTTTGCTAGGGTTTTGCATGCTATACGAATTTTCTGGAATATGTGCTTTATGAATTAGTCATCAAAAATGATAACCATTGAATTCCTTGTTAAAAATCACTCAAGATAGACTTTAGAATTTATGTGCGTAGAGGTGTATACGAAATAGCTTATATTTTACTAGGAAATACTATTAAATACGATACAATTTTACACAAGTTATTTATTTATTTATAGAGTGGATATACCTAAACCTTGCTACAACACTTATAGGCAGTGTACCTAATCGTATAGTAGTGTAGTTTTTAGTAAGTCTGGTTCGTTCCATAGGGATCTAGCCAAGTTTAACGCTATATTATTAAAACTATATTTGTATATAAATATATATATATAAATATAAGTAGTATTATTATTATAAAAGGGGGTTTTTACCGTTTAATGACCAGTTTGTCGATTTTAAAACTTTAGTCGCAGTTAAAACCTAATGTAAAATATTAAAAATAAAACTTAATTTAAAGTATAAAGTAAATGACAATAATTAAAGTGCGATAAATTAAAATGCGATAAATAAAATTATAATAAATAAAATTGCGATAATTAAAAAGTACGATAATTAAAAGTGCAATTAAATATAATGACAGTAAATAAAAGTGCGATAAAATATGAAATAAAGGAATTATGCTTATTTAAACTTCCGTAATCATGATGTTTGACGTGTTGATTTTAGTTTATTATCATGGGTTAATTGTCCTTTATCCTGGATTATTCAATATGTCCATTTGGTTTTTGTCCATAACAGTCCATCAGTCATAAATATAAAGTGCGAGTGTCCTCGTCAAATTATTCTTAGATCCGAAGTCAAATATTCCAACTAATTGGAGACTTAAACTATAATTACACCAATTTTCCTTGTATGTAATTCACCCCTGTTTTAATAAGTCCATTAACTATTAATCCATTCCCGTGTCCGGTTAAATGAACGATTATTAGTACTTATAAATATCCCACCCATCGTGTTCGATCGAGTGTATGTGGTTATTTATTGGTACGTCCAATTGTAATTTTTATATTAAATTAACGTACTATCATTCAATTAAATAAATATAAAGATCATTAATAGCCCATAGTCTAATTTTCACAAGTGTCGTTCTTTTGTCCAAACCCCAATTATGCTACAAAGCCCAATTACCCAATTTTAATATTTAGCCCAACATCATGATTACTTTGGCTTAAATAAGCATAATAATAACTTAGCTACGCAACAATAATTTAAAAAGGTTGAACATAACTTACAATGATTAATAATAGCATAGCGTTACACGAACAGAATTTTGACTTACGCCTTTACAACATTCGCTAACATACCCTTATTATTAAATTTAAATTAAAATTAAAATTATAATTATAAATATATATATATACATATATATATATATATATATATATACATATATATATATATACATATATATATATATATATATATATATATATATATATATATATATATATATATATATATATATATATATATATATATATATTACGTTGAGAGATAGAGAGAAAAAGGGGTAGATATTCGGCCGAAAATTGCGAAATATATAGGATGTCAGCTGATACTGTTCACTATGCGACCGCATGGATTTTGCACTTCCAGGCCATGCGATCGCATGGCCTGCTTTTCTAGCTCACAAAGATTTATTTTCTTGTTTGCCGACGGTTTTATATATAAAATAATATATATATAATTTTAAGAATTAATTATATATTATATTATATTCATGTGCATAGTTGACTTGTAATTTTTAGTCCGTTGCATCGAGCGTTGAGAGTTGACTCTGGTCCCGGTTCCGGATTTTCGAACGTCCTTGCGTACAATTTAATATCTTGTATTTTGTGTTTTGCGGCTCGTACTCTTGTAACTTTTAGACGTTTCTCATCAATAATTTGAACCACTTTGATTGTACTTTGTACTTTTAAGCTTTTTTGGTCGTTTGCGTCTTCAATTCATCGAATCTGTCTTTTGTCCTCACCTTTTATTATTTAAACGAATATCACTTGTAAATAGAACAATTGCAACTAAAAGCTTGTCTTTCTTGAGGGATAATGCTATGAA
Source organism: Rutidosis leptorrhynchoides (assembly GCF_046630445.1). Classification (NCBI taxonomy): domain Eukaryota; kingdom Viridiplantae; phylum Streptophyta; class Magnoliopsida; order Asterales; family Asteraceae; genus Rutidosis; species Rutidosis leptorrhynchoides. Next base: position 86,395,456 of record NC_092340.1, on the reverse strand, counting down.
ATATATGTTCGTTTTTAGCATTACCAAATTTTCCTACACTTGAGCGTTGCTTGTACTCAAGCAATATAGTCTTGAAATAAAAATACTAGAATCACTTCTTTATTCTTCACACTTTGTACATCAGTGATTTTTATACGGCGGTATGAACAATGGTAGTAACGATGTGGTTTACAGTCCCACATGACTATGAAAATTTAGATCCTTTAGGAAATTGGATCTTTATGAAAATATTTGATCTTTTGAAAATTCAATCTAGCTTTTACCCTAGATAAGTTTTCCGGAATAACCCTTCACCGGTGTTTGTAAATTGTTTTTGTGGGTTTTGTGGGTTTCAGATTTGAAAATTTTAGCTCAAAACTTGCGGTTTTGTGTCACCCACTTGCTAACCTTGTATTGGGAAAGCAACACGTCCAGTATACTTGTTCCGTATATTACCTTTCGGTGAACTACCATCCGGTTGTAAAGGAAAGCGTTGAACAAGCAACTGTTAAGGCAATGTCCCGTGACATGCTTTTAATTATGGTCTATATCGTGTCGGATGCAATTAATATCCTTTGTAGGAGCAATAGTAAAGATCACCCTATAGTTTTTTGGTCTGGCACAAGGTCCTGTCTTCGACCATGCTATGCAACTACCGTTCTTACGATTGACACCCGATTTGGTTCAGGTGACCTAATGAATTCCTGGTGAATTCCTAGGATTTTACATTCAATGGTAATGAACGCATTGAAAATAGGGTTTTCAGAATATAAATCGGTTTGTAATTTGATCAAAATATTTTCTCGTTCAAGCTCGAGTTTAGATATCATCGAATTCCATGAGTTTGAATTCTCAATCTTTAAGGTCAATCTCAAGGATTGAGTAATATTAGTCTTAAAAGCTGATTTTTGATCTTTAAAGAGATTATCCTTTCTGGGGATCTGATTCATTAGTCTTATAAGCTAATTTGCACGGTGCCCCCCATTGTACGAGATAGATCCTCTCATGGTTAGGATAAGTCTGACCACTTGGCGACCCTGTTTAATGCTGAGGTCCGTGGATTTCCAGCTGATTTTAGAGATGACTTTTCTAGGTTTTTTGTTAACCTATAGCTGGTCTGGACGACAACTTCCTGACCTAAATCAAGAAGCGCGTGTCTTTTTTCTTGAGAAAGACTTTACTTCCTTTTAAATTAAAATAAACTAGGTAAAACTGATTAATATCGTCCAAAACAAAAGTATTTTCAATTATTTGTACAAAAATATGTGACATATGTTCTAAATAACTTGGTAAATTTTTCCTACACTTGGCTTTTATTTTCCTTTCTTTGCCTTTTTATTGTCCTCTACTCCATTTTAAATGAATTCTAACATTTTAGGTTGTTTCTCAATTTATGTCCTTTCCGAGGTAACAATAATGTCGGTGTTAACACCTAGTTTTATCGTTCATAAATATGTATAAACATGATTTTGAATTCATTTATTTGAAATTTTGAAAATTTTTACTAGAATTGGGTAGTCAGTATATAAGACTAGGGCTGTTCTTTATTATCAGAGAGCACTAGATTCTAATACAACTACTGCGTTACTAGTATTTTTAATGGTAACCAAGTGTATAAGTCAAAAATTTTAAAAATCCGAAAGAATTTAACCCCTTCCCACACTTAAGATCTTGCAATGACCTCATTTGCAAGAAATCAGTACAATTTAAATTATTGAGGGTGATTAGCGTAGAAAAATGATTAAATTTTACCAAAGTTTCCAAACATATTAGCGTTTGTTTGTTGAATGATAAATGGTGCACATCATTTGTTCATTCCGTCTTGTTGTTACATCACATTTGTTTTTCGTTTTGTCGTCAAAATTAGTAGCTTTTGCTGAACTTAATGCCAGTCTTTGAAAATGCGTTGTTTTACCCTGTTGTGTACATGAAATAAAATACATACAATACAAATAATAACATGCATGGTAATTTGAAATGGGACTTAACATCCCACTTTCAAATCAAATATGAAATATTAGTACAAAATAATAAAAATATTAAACATTACATTAAAGTATCACAATATTATAAGTTTAAACATAAATAAATAAAAATAATAAAAAGATAAAAATCATAGAAATCACCAACGGGAACTGTATCAATCTGGATAGGGGTTCCAGTTCATGTCGTCGGGCGGGTTCCATGGTTGGTTATAGGTGTACTGATAGGCCTGGTTAGGGTCGTAGAGATTAAATGGTGGTCGCATATCGGGCTGGTGTGGAGGATAGTAAGCAGGTCGGATAGGTACGTAGTTATTTGGTACCTGAGGTGATAGCTGGCTCATGATCTGATGCTGATGATAGTGCCATCTATCATGCCGTCATTGCCTAGAATGCTCGTATACATTCTCGGCTTGCCACTACTCGTACCGACTATGTCTATCCTGGTTTGTCATTTCTTCCTCATCTATACGCTGGTAGACGTCAGTCATAGCCTCCCTAATGACATCCCTAATGTCATCCGCTTCCTCCATTTCCTCATCTGATCCTCTCTCTACCTGAGGATGACGACCATCATATGGTACTGCTTGATTGAGTCTGCTCTTTAATACTTTAGCACCCTGATAGACCTTCAATCCTAAAGTATCCACATGTTCCCTACACACCATCAGTGGACCCCTTTGATCCCTATCTACACCCAAATACTCTCCAATGAGAGTAACAAAAATACCTCCTCCTATTACTCCCCCGTCCTGTATTCCTGCCACTACTTTAGACAGATAAAAACCAACACAGTAGGGGATATTTACAAAGCTTCTAGGGTTTCGAATACACTTAAGGTAAAATAAATCGTGTAAGGTCATCTTCTCCTTGTTTTTACCTCTTTATGTAATCGAATTAGCTAAGAATTCCATGTATAATACGTAGCTCTGCTTTGTTAATATCTAAATAGGAGTGTCTTTCTCCCAGCATAAAAACATTATAATCTGACATACGCCTCCAGACGGCGTCCGCGTCAAAATTCCTATCTACCCGCTCCCCATGATAAATCAAATTTGTACAATCGGGTAGTAGTAATTCACCAAGAGTGTAAATCTGTAAAGCTCTGGCCATGTCCAGCATGGATATTCTGTACATCCTACGGCCAAGTATAAATCTAAGAAAACTTCTATCATCTAACCTATCTACATCCGCATTAAGTGAAATAGTACTCATAAGCTCAACGCACCACTCTTTATATACTAGCCTACGAATGGTGAATAAACGTTCCCAATCGGGAAAAGAAGAGTTGCCACACCTTTGAATCAGATGCTTTCTAACTGAGTTAACTAGTTGGACCCTTTCCAAAGGTTCCCAATCAATTACCCTCGATACTTCTACATTTTTTGGTATCAGTTTAAATTTGTTACTTTGATACGTCGGGTAATCTCTCCAACTTCGATCAAATCTCAAATTAGGATGCAAATGTTCTTCATGAATCGTTGGGTGTTCTATTATCGGATGAATTGGAAATTGTACGTAGACATTAACATATTCTTGTTGCGGATCATAATATGGTACGTGTTGATCAGGTTGTTGTTGTTCCTGTTGTTGCTCCGGTTCATATTGTGGCTCATATTGCATCTCTGGCTGTGGTTCCGGAGCATGTTGCCTAGATGATGATGATGCACCATCATTATCGGTATTTTTCTGCAAAACACATTAAACACAAAATTTGTGCATCCAAATATGCATTAGTGTTAGCAAAATAATAACTTGAAACAATTACAATAACATGTTCAATCAAAATTAAACTTATACACATTTTCACAATTTTAACAATTCTACACTTTTTCAAATAAGCATATATGAAAATGTTTACAAAGTTCATAAGCATTTTACTCAAATAACATGTCAAAATATGTGACGACCCGGAAATTTCTGACCAAATTTAAACTTAATCTTTATATGATTTCGACACGATAAGGAAAGTCTGTTAGGTTGAGTCTCAAAAAGTGTGAACTGTTTCATTCATTCTATTGACCTTCGACTGATCTCAACGATTCACGAACAATTAATTGTAACTTGATAGGTGTATATATATATATACATATATAAATAATAATTGTAAACATAACTTTAAATATTATATGTTGTTGTTATTAAAAATTAATAAAATAAAAATAAGATATTATAATAATTATTATTTAAAATATATCTCTATATATAAGTAAAGTATATTAAAAATAAATATTAAATGATTGTAATACTCGTTTGATATTTCGATTAATATTAAGCAAGTTAAATTCAAACTTATGTAATTTTAGAATAAACGGTGACACGAAAATGAGTTCTATAAATTTTAAACTTATTAAAAATGTATTTAGGAACTATTTGATAAGTTTTAACATTTTTTTTATATATTTCACCCATAAATGAGGGGGACAGTAGATGAAAATTTTTATTTAATAAATTAATAATCGAATTTTATACCATAATGACCAAAATAAATAAATATAGTTAATTTACAAATTTGAGATTTTTCTGAAGACTTTCATCCGCCACTAATTATCAACGGAGCATGATACTCCAGTCCATGAATTATAGACAAATAGTGTCGGCAGAATTTAAAATTTTAATAAGCACTTTGATTCACTTCTTGTTTTCTTCTTCTTTTACTTTATTGACAATCGCTACCTTATTATTATTATTATTATTATTAATATTAATTATTAATCATTATAAAAATTACATCTATATAACTTATGTATATATTTAGATAGTTAGATTACATATACACTGCATATATGAAATGAACCAGCATAATTTATTTCCTCTTTTTTTATATTCGACCAAAGTAACATTCATCACCACCATGAACTTCCCAACCCATAAACTACAATCATAATCAAACCCATACAGTTCTCGTTACTCAAACACGAAATCAAAACTCACTTTGATCTCACCCTTAACTCCACCTACACATAACCATCTCCTCAACCACCATAGACAACCATGAACAGCCGCCACCTTCTTTGATGTAAACCATTAACAACACATTATTTCTGTTTTGGATATTTAACCCAACCCAATCCCACATACATATATACGTACGATTACTTTCTATGTATTCCTGTTTTCGATAACCACACACCATAAACACAAACCAAAACCTCATGAGCTGCTGTTTGTTCGTTATTAAACATAGGACTAAACCAAAACATTCATATCCACCACACTTTTCTCATATTATCGAACACCACACCACCCGATCTCCACCTATACCGAAACCTTTTAAATTGTTGCAGCACAATTTATCTTGTTTCTGTTTCTCCTTGCTAGTATTCGACAACCAAACAGTCTTGGTAAGCTGCTATTACAATTAAACTTTTATATCTTTGTTAAATGGAAAAGGTGATCTAATGTGAAGATGCATAGTTAGTGAATAAGTACTAGTCGGGCCAATTACAAGTTACAAATAAAGGATTAGATGGCTGACCATGAAACGGACCACCTATAGGGACGTTCAATATTTTCTTTCTTTCATAATGATGAATAATTTTATAATGGCATGATGATATAAATAATGGTGTCAAGTTGTTATTAATAATGAAAGTGGGGACGGATTAATAGACTACATACAACAACCATACATCGGTTATTCATTCTATCTTAGTTAGTTTAACGGACCCCATCACTACAAAAAGCTATCGTGATATTATTGGAGAATCTGTATTAATACGATGTATATATCTAGTGGATTAGGATACTGGAAACACACTACTTTTGGGGCCATTAAACCGAGTAATGTTATTAATATTGAGCGGGCCTGAGTTGGGCCGAGGTTTCCTTTCTGTTGGGCCGTATTTTATTGGACCATGTTCCTAATTATATAATTGGACCGAGATGTAGTTGCTGCTTTCAAATGGGTTGAAAATGATGATGATATGATTATGATCAATGATACATAAAATATTAGATGATACATTAAATAATAGTAAATAAGATGATGATTAAAATTATGATATGATGCAAAAGATAATGATGATGGCATGACGAGGATGATAATGATGGTTGATGAAGTTATGATGAGACGGTTATGACGATAAGATGATGATAATAGATGTGAGAGGATGTTGTTGTTAGATGATGAAACTGTGAAATTTAATGATATTGATGAAGATGGTAAACTAATTTGAACACATTAAATAATTAAAAACGCGAGTCTTAACAGTATAGACTAAACAGTTCATTGGTTGATGGGTGTTTGGGTTGATCAAGAGGTCGCGGGTTCAAACCCAGACTTGGTCATTTTTAAGGGCTACTTTTGCGAGGTAGTTATTTATTTATTTAATTACTTATTATTATTCTTTTATCATTATTATTATTATTATTATTATTATTATCTAAGAAATATTAGATACATAAAAATATATTTGCTACATAATATATTAGTATTACATAAAATTTATAGAATAAACGTATTAACACGAATTATATAAATATTTATATATAATAAATTATTGATTTTCAACATAATATTAATCACGTAGTTATATATAAAACTATCTAAATATTTATTATTTTAAATGAATATGCAAACTAGTATACAAGATATATAATTTGAGATATAATATATAAATTTGTTCGACTACAATTATGTGTGTTAATATATACATAAATGATATAGGTTCGTGAATCCGAGGCCAACCCTGCATTGTTCAATATAGTCATATGTATTTTTACTACAAAATATATTAGGTGAGTTTCATATGATCCCTTTTACTTTTTACATTTTTGGGATTGAGAATACATGCGCTATTTTTACAACTGTTTTATTAAATGCTTTTGAAATATATTTTGAACTGCGAATACATGAAATGCTTTTATAAATGTTTGACGAGATAGACACAAGCAAAACATTCCTCGAATGAATTATTATGCAGACAGAAGTTCTGCGGATTATTATTGAATTATGTGGACATGATAATTGCCACCATTGAATTATGTGGACATGATAATTGCCACCATTGAATTATGTGGACATAATAATTTCCACCATTGAATTATGTGGACATGATAATTGCCACCATTGAATTATGTGGACATGATAATTGCCACCATTGAATTATGTGGACATGATAATTGCCACCAATTAAAGTAAATGTTATGTATCGCGAGAATGATTTTATACACAGGTTATGTGTATGTTATTTTTGTGCACGGAATATGTGTACGGTTACTATGATTTATGAAAAATGGATTTCGTACACGAGAAAGATGTACTGTATTTAAAAGATATCGCATGTACATTACAGGTGGGTATAGGATTCGGGCCCATTTGTACCATGCAGGATTTAAATCTTGTGGTCTATCAAAATGATGAATTTTATTGTTTTATGATAAACCTATGAACTCACCAACCTTTTGGTTGACACTTGAAAGCATATTTATTCTCAGGTATGAAAGAAATCTTCCGCTGTGCATTTGCTCATTTTAAGGACATTACTTGGAGTCGATCATCGCTCTAAGATCAAATGTTGATGACTTCGTCCATATGGATTAGGACGGGGTTTGACATGTGGTATCAGAGCGGTGGTCTTAGCGAACCAGGTCTGCATTAGTGTGTCTAACTGATAAGTTGTTAGGATGCATTAGTGAGTCTGGACTTCGACCGTGTCTGCATGTCAAAAGTTTTGCTTATCATTTCTAGTTGAAAATCATATGCTTATCATCCTTAGGAAATTACCTGCTTATTATTCTTAGTCTAGACATGTCTTACTGCCTCTATAGCATAGACAGTGTATAGATAAATTCATATCTTAGCGTATCTGCTATTGTTACCTTTGCCTGACAGCTTCCGTAGATTCCTCCGTAATTTATGGGATTTTAGTATTATATATGCATATGAAAATTATGTATTGCAGAGTACTAATCTACATCCTATAACCTATTTCTTATCGAAAATCCTTCATCTAATTGTACGAGATGAATCCCTCAATCAGTTCGAGTCCCTCAGATTTCGATAGCTCTTCCGATAGTTATTCCGACAGCTATTCCGACATAGATGTTCACCTAAGCTCCGAAAGCAGTGTCACCAGAATGAATCAACCAATCATCCATCCCCAATTCATCTGATGGTTTCATAGTCGACTTAATAAATGGAGACGCGAAGAAGGCGATCTTTTCCACCAACCAAATTGCCCTCTTGACGAATAACCCGAAGCACTTACCGGTGAATCGATCCGAAACACCATTTTCACCATCATTTCCAGAGTAGCTCGACATGATTATATTCTATCCACAATTCTAAACCTTATTCATCCGCTCGTTCCGACTGACAATCATCCCGGAATAATAGAAGAAGTCAACGAACTTCGCGCTCGAGTAATCAGTTTGGAGAATATGGTGCAAAATTTACCAGCTTCAACAACATCACTGGCATCAACAGTACCATCAGTAACAGCACCAGTATAATCAACATCACCCACCTCAACATCTCATTATGTATCTCGAGCATAGTCATCGTTCTACGTATCGTTCTATCTACTTTATCTTCGTTCTACATATCATTCTACATCGATTATCTTCGCTCGACATGGCGATTATGTAATTTCTAAATTTTAGAGATTATGTAATCTAGTTCTAACGATAAATCAAATGAGTTTAATATCTTATTGACTCATTAAATCCATGATTACATCTGAAGAAAATATATATGTAAGTATATTTTCATAAAGATTGTAAATAAAAATTCTTTCGTACAAACTGTTAATGGTGAAAATATTTTAACGGGTAGGTAATACCCGAGGAATATTTAGATTTCACATTAATAAGTTACATTGTACATTCTTCGAAACTGATTCAACAATCACTTACTATCTTACTTACATCCACAGATATACGAATCCGTTCACCACAGAATAACCATTTTCATTCAAATTTCATATTTGGATTTTAACCTATCAGAATCCAACAAGTGGCATAATGAAGAAAACATTGGACAAAATAAAATTTGTTAGAAACAAACAAATTAACTATGAGAATTTTTTTTAAGAATCCACGCTAACGAAATCCTAGCTAACTGTTCCTAGCTAACTGTTAATTTCGTATTACCTTTTATTTATCGCATTTTATTTATCGCAATTTTAATTCTCGCAATTTAATCTATCGTCATTTAATTTCTGTTATTTATTTTATGCACTTTAAATATCGGGACACGTATACAAGGTTTTGATATATCATATCGACGCATCTATATATATTATTTGGAATCACCATAGACACTCTATATACAGTAATGATCGAGTTCTCTATACAGGGTTGAGGTTGATTCTCAAATAATATATATACTTTGAGTTGTGATCGAGTCTGAGACATGTACATAGGTCACGATACGTATTAAATAATTCGAATAATATATATTAAGCTATATATGAAATATTGGACTGTCAACTGTGGACTATCAACTGTGGACCATCGACATTGATCAATTAAAATGAATTAAAATATTGATTATAACATATGAAACTAAACGATTCTTCAAGTTTGCCACTTGATTTCATCTCAAACCTCATTTGTATCTTGACAATTACAATCTGCGTTCAAACATTTCGTAATTCTTGAAAACACCTCAATCGAGAGGATGAACCAACCGCACTTCATCTACGTAAGAAGAGATTGATGCATATAGTTATGCACCTGAAAACACTCAGAACTTGAGTAAACGTTTAACACGTATCGGTGCTAGCTCCTTTGGCGTTGTTACTACCGAAAATAACTTTACAATTTCTTTCCCAATTATCCAATTTTGTCATAACTCTAGCAAATCAACTTTAACTTTCATTCGGATTAAACCTATTATAACTTGATTTATAAGCCTGCCTTTCGTTATCGTTACCGGGGAACTGTTTATATTTCACCACATTAACAGAAACTTATCAGCAACTTCATTACTCATCGACTTAAGTTCTCTGAAGAATCATTATATTTGTTCGTTAAAACCCTATCATGTACTTATCCGCATCTTGTAACAAGAATTGCTATACCAATTACCGGGAATCAGCAAATCTGTATTGTGAGTCTCGCAACGTTTCCACATCAACAGTTATATGTATCCATATAACATTTATCTCTTAGAACTATGATCTTCCATTCTGAAATTCTGAAAAACACCCAGTCTGCGAATTAATACTCTGAAGTTTGAAAAGTTGAAATAAGCAACAAAAACTGTAAACGACCTCAACAGCCAAAAGTTGATGATAAAGAATTGTATGTTGGCAAAGCTCAGAAAAAGTTTGAAACTGAAAAACAGGTTGAGCAAACCATGAAGGAGACCCTGAGCAAATCACAAGGACTAAACTTGTACATAAAGAACCCTGATGATTCTGTTTCTGATGAAATCTTTAGCGAATATCTTATTCCTTATTTATTCTAAATCCTTGCGAAAGGATTTTCTTCATCAACCTTCGATCTTAGAAATTCTGGAAATATCATCATAAATATCTTCGATATTTCTGAGGATATTTTCATAACTATTCTTATCTGAAATCATTAATCTCTTCGTGCTACCAGTGTTACATCATATAGAAACTGTTAGTTTCTATATTCTATAAACTTTCGAGCTTAAAATATGAATGTTATTGAAGTAATGTTGGGAACTGAAGCATGAGTTAGTATAATATAATGACACTTGATCAACGTGATTATATTACAGTAAGTCATGCTGAGTTTCTAAATGGAATGTGATGATTCACAGATCATAACGTCATCATGTGCCATGTTACACGACTCTTACATTCTGTCTAATCTGTAAACATATCAAGAACATATTTTTCTTGATAGTCCTATCTTTCCTTGAATTCTGGTAATTTGACAAGTCAAATTGTGCTATTACCGTTTCTTACTTAGGACATTAACAATGTTCATTCTGAAACTTATACCTACGAATTCTGGACCATTATTCGCTTGAATTAAAGTTGGGAAGAGAAAACAAGAGCATGAAGCTCCGATATATAAGGGAAAATATAAAGCCCAACAACAACAAAGAAATTACAAACTGTGGATATCAGTGCGTATAGCAATATAAAGACACGGGAGAATTATAAACACAATAATCCCTAGAGCATAGTAGAAGTAAGCAGATTCTTCTGGTGGAAGATTGAAAAGAAGGAGGACAGAAATGATAATTAGGAAAATATCAAGGATTAGAACTGGATTAAGCATTTTCACAATCTTTTGGATGTATGAACTAAGGAAGAAATTATAGGAATGGTGAGAATAAAGGAACGGAAGAGTTTAAATTATAATGGAAATATTTGACGGAGTAATCAAGGCAGATCACCGTATTTAATTATAGAGATCTTAATTTACTTATTCGCCGAAGAATCAAATCTTTTAGATTTCGAAGATTTTCTTTAAATCCCTTGAATTCCGGAATTCAGCCATGACTACGTCAAAAGTTAAGACGTACCTTATTTTCTAAATTCAACCCTGTCTACGTCAAAAGCTAAGGAAAAATCTTATTTTTCTTCAATTCACTCTTTTGCGATAGCTTCCTTCGTATCCTTAGATAATCGAATTATTTTATCATTATTATCCAATGACGATAAACCTCTAATTATCAACTCATATTGGTCATGAAAACATTTTTATTATTAGCCATGACCACCTCACTCAACTTTCGGGATGAAATTTCTTTAACGGGTAGGTACTGTGACGACCCGGAAATTTCCGACCAAATTTAAACTTAATCTTTATATGATTTCGACACGATAAGGAAAGTCTGTTAGGTTGAGTCTCAAAAAGTTTGAACTGTTTCATTCATTCTATTGACCTTCGACTGATCTCAACGATTCACGAACAATTAATTGTAACTTGATAGGTGTATATATATACATATATAAATAATAATTGTAAACATAACTTAAAATATTATATGTTGTTGTTATTAAAAATTAATAAAATAAAAATAAGATATTATAATAATTATTATTTAAAATATATCTCTATATATAAATAAAGTATATTAAAAATAAATATTAAATGATTGTAATACTCGTTTAATATTTCAATTAATATTAAGCAAGTTAAATTCAAACTTATGTAATTTTAGAATAAACAGTGACACGAAAATGAGTTCTATAAATTTTAAACTTATTAAAAATGTATTTAGGAACTATTTGATAAGTTTTAACATTTTTTTTTATATATTTCACCCATAAATGAGGGGGACAGTAGATGAAAATTTTTATTTAATAAATTAATAATCGAATTTTATACCATAATGACCAAAATAAATAAATATAGTTAATTTACAAATTTGAGATTTTTCTGAAGACTTTCATCCGCCACTAATTATCAACGGAGCATGATACTCCAGTCCATGAATTATAGACAAATAGTGTCGGCAGAATTTAAAAATTTAATAAGCACGTTTGATTCACTTCTTGTTTTCTTCTTCTTTTACTTTATTGACAATCGCTACCTTATTATTATTATTGATATTAATTATTAATCATTATAAAAATTACATCTATATAACTTATGTATATATTTAGATAGTTAGATTACATATACACTGCATATATGAAATGAACCAGCATAATTTATTTCCTCTTTTTTTATATTCGACCAAAGTAACATTCATCACCTCCATGAACTTCCCAACCCATAAACTACAATCATAATCGAACCCATACGGTTCTCGTTACTCAAACACGAAATCAAAACTCACTTTGATCTCACCCTTAACTCCACCTACACATAACCATCTCCTCAACCACCATAGACAACCATGAACAGCCGCCACCTTCTTTGATGTAAACCATTAACAACACATTATTTCTGTTTTGGATCTTTAACCCAACCTAATCCCACATACATATACACGCACGATTACTTTCTATGTATTCCTATTTTCGATAACCACACACCATAAACACAAACCAAAACCTCATGAGCTGCTGTTTGTTCGTTACTAAACATAGGACTAAACCAAAACATTCATCTCCACCACACTTTTCTCATATTATCGAACACCACACCACCCGATCACCACCTTCAGCCTATGATCACCAATATGAAACCCGATCTCCACCTATACCGAAACCTTTTAAATTGTTGCAGCACGATTTATCTTGTTTTTGTTTCTCCTTGCTAGTATTCGACAACCAAACAGTCTTGGTAAGCTGCTATTACAATTAAACTTTTATATCTTTGTTAAATGGAAAAGGTGATCTAATGTGAAGATGCATAGTTAGTGAATAAGTACTAGTCGGGCCAATTACAAGTTACAAATAAAGGATTAGATGGCCGACCATGAAAGGGACCACCTATAGGGACGTTCGATATTTTCTTTCTTTCATAATGATGAATAATTTTATAATGGCATGATGATATAAATAATGGTGTCAAGTTGTTATTGATAATGAAAGTGGGGACGGATTAATAGACTACATACAACTACCATACATCAGTTATTCATTCTATCTTAGTTAGTTTAACGGACCCCATCACTACAAAAAGCTATCGTGATATTATTGGAGAATCTGTATTAATACGGTGTATATATCTAGTGGATTAGGATACTGGAAACACACTACTTTTGGGGCCATTAAACTGAGTAATGTTATTAATATTGAGAGGGCCTGAGTTGGGCCGAGGTTTCCTTTCTGTTGGGCCGTATTTTATTGGACCATGTTCCTAATTATATAATTGGACCGAGATGTAGTAGCTGCTTTCAAATGGGTTGAAAATGATGATGATATGATTATGATCAATGATACATAAAATATTAGATGATATATTAAATAATAGTAAATAAGATGATGATTAAAATTATGATATGATGCAAAAGATAATGATGATGGCATGACGAGGATGATAAGGATGGTTGATGAAGTTATGATGAGACGGTTATGACGATAAGATGATGATAATAGATGTGAGAGGATGTTGTTGTTAGATGATGAAACTGTGAAATTTAATGATATTGATGAAGATGGTAAACTGATTTGAACACATTAAATAATTAAAAACGCGAGTCTTAACAGTATAGACTAAATAGTTCATTGGTTGATGGGTGTTTGGGTTGATCAAGAGGTCGCGGGTTCAAACCCAGACTTGGTCATTTTTAAGGGCTACTTTTGTGAGGTAGTTATTTATTTATTTAATTACTTATTATTATTCTTTTATCATTATTATTATTATTATTATTATTATTATTATTATTATTATTACTATTATCTAAGAAATATTAGATACATAAAAATATATTTGCTACATAATATATTAGTATTACATAAAAATTATAGAATAAACGTATTAACACGAATTATATAAATATTTACATATAATAAATTATTGATTTTCAACATAATATTAATCACGTAGTTATATATAAAACTATCTAAATATTTATTATTTTAAATGAATATGCAAACTAAGTATACAAGATATATAATTTGAGATATAATATATAAATTTGTTCGACTACAATTATGTGTGTTAATATATACATAAATGATATAGGTTCGTGAATCCGAGGCCAACCCTGCATTGTTCAATATAGTCATATGTATTTTTACTACAAAATACATTAGGTGAGTTTCATATGATCCCTTTTACTCTTTACATTTTTAGGATTGAGAATACATGCGCTATTTTTACAACTGTTTTATTAAATGCTTTTGAAATATATTTTGAACTGCAAATACATGAAATACTTTTATAAATGTTTGACGAGATAGACACAAGCAAAACATTCCTCAAATGAATTATTATGCAGACAGAAGTTCTGCGGATTATTATTGAATTATGTGGACATGATAATTGCCACCATTGAATTATGTGGACATGATAATTGCCACCATTGAATTATATGGACATAATAATTTCCACCATTGAATTATGTGGACATGATAATTGCCACCATTGAATTATGTGGACATGATAATTGCCACCATTGAATTATGTGGACATTATAATTGCCACCAATTAAAGTAAATGTTATGTATCGAGAGAATGATTTTATACACAGGTTATGTGTATGTTATTTTTGTGCACGGAATATGTGTACGGTTACTATGATTTATGAAAAATGGATTTCGTACACGAGAAAGATGTACTGTATTTAAAAGATATCGCATGTACATTACATGTGGGTATAGGATTCGGGCCCATTTGTACCATGCAGGATTTAAATCTTGTGGTCTATCAAAATGATGAATTTTATTATTTTATGATAAACCTATGAACTCACCAACCTTTTAGTTGACACTTGAAAGCATATTTATTCTCAGGTATGAAAGAAATCTTCCGTTGTGCATTTGCTCATTTTAAGGACATTACTTGGAATCGATCATCACTCTGAGATCAAATGTTGATGACTTCGTCCAGATGGATTAGGACGGGGTTTGACATAATAACCATTACTAGCAATTAAACAAGTTTCAAATGGCATTTACATCAATTTAATCAAGTTCATGAATTTTAGACCTAAAAAGTCCACTTTAATTCTCAAAAATCATCTTTAGGATCAAAGTTTGAATCATTTAGCTACCTAAACATGTTACACTACTTAATTTGGCAATAATTCATGACAAAAATCGGCCATAACCTGTTTATATCAAAAAGCCCCAAATTGCTCAAGAACACAAACCCTAGATTTCTAAAATTTTTGAAGTTTTTGGCTTCAAATCATGTTAAATAGCATCAATCTAGGTTATACATGCATAATATACTAACAATTTAACTCTAATTACACTAGAAATTAACAAAATCAAATTAGGTAAAATATTTATAAATATCACAAAAATTAAGAAATTTAAAAGTTTAGGGGTGTAATTTTTACCTTCTTGCTAAAAAAAACCGAACCTAGGCATGATTAGAGCGGATTGTAGGACGAAATTTGATGAATTTTGGTGAAAATTTGGGAATTTTTGAGGTGTTTTTGAGAGAGTTTCGTGTATATGTGTGTGTGTTTGTGGAAGAACAGAACAGCTCGTCTGCTTATGTTTCTGGCCCAATTTTAGGCCTCATGCGACCGCATGAGGTTTCAGTGTAAATCCCATGCGATCGCATGGGGTTCGGGTTTTTTTTTTATAAAAACCTTAAACTTTTAAAACATAAATCAATAAATTTTAAAAATTTGTTTCTTTTTAGGAGTGAGGGCGTTTCGGATCGTTGTCCTAGTCCGTCCCTCAACAAAGTTTTAAAATTTGTCATTTTTAAGCGCGGTTTTAAAAGCAAAGATTTTTGGGTTTTTTTTTTAATGTTTTTGGCATACTTTATTTCAATAAGATTAAAAATAATGATAATAAAAGTTCTCGTCCCTCCCTTGGGTAAAGCAATTTCGGTTCAACGACCTAGTTTTCAATTCACGGCGAATTTTTAGAAATCTCATTTTTAACTTAATGAAATAAAGTAAATTTTTTTGTTTTAAAATTTACACCAGACTTAAATTTAAAATGCATAAAATTTCATATTAATATTATTAATATTTTTGTACAATAATTTTACAAACTTATATTAAAAATATTAATTTTTAAAATACTTACAAACTTAAATATATTAATTTTAAAAAGTTTACAATATTAATTTAATATTTATATATAAATTTTAAAAACATGGTAAAAATTAAAATTAAAAATCTTTTTGGTCTTTTGTCCCACTTTAATCAATTAAATATTATCAAAAATATACGCCCCTCTTTTCGGTAAAGTAATTTCGGTTACATAACCTAGTTTTACTCCTGACGAATTTTTGAAATATTTTGGGTTGATTGATTAAAGATATTTATACCTTAAGAATAAATGGTAAATTTCGCAGTGATGTAATAAATTTTTGTATGATATCAATAATTTCGGTTACGCATACCTAATTTTATTAAATACCAATTTAATACTTTATAGCGAACGATTCAGCGTTTATTATTGAAAGGTTAAAAGCAATAAAAAAAATAAAAACTGTACATACTTACCTGTGAGAAAGAATTCTCAGAGACCTGCTTTAGCTGACTCATAGGAGAGTCGTGTGATTTAGTTCTCCATATCTACGTAAGCGTAACCTCGATTCTTCAATATCTTTTCTTCTAAACATATGAACGGTCCTTCTCTGCATAGAGTAACAAATTCGGTATTTGAATATGTTTGATTATTTGAACATTTACCTTCGTGTGACCATTTTCCGCATTTATAACATCTTTCAAGGTGTCGTGCTCTTCTTTTTGTTGCGGATTTTGATTTTCCTTTACCAAAATGTATCTTATGATGACCTTTCCTGAGTTCTTTTCTTACTCCGCCCATTTTGGCTCTTATTACTGACACCAGGTCACTCAGAAGTGTGTCATTATTACGTTTGGTAATCATAGCGTATAGCATTAGACCATGGTTCAGATCAAAGGAATTCTTCATCTCGTAAAACCTAAAAAAATAAAAATTCAGAATGGAGGGAGAAGACTAGTTCTTTAGGGTCTGCTAGGGAAAGACCATTCGGATTCCATTCTCGGAAACTACACGAAAACAGAATATCTAACTCTAACAGAAATAACTATTATCCTAAAAAGATTCGAACATTCCCACACTTAGTTAGCTGTGGTGTCGAAATTGTGATTAACTTCATCTTCAACTTCCATTGGACTATCTATGTAATGTTTAACTCTGTGATCATTAACTTTAAATTCAACTCCATTTGAATTTATTAATTCTACTGTTCCGTATGGGAAAACTCTTTTGACTATGAATGGTCCAGACCATCTTGATTTCTATTTTCCAGGAAATAGCTTGATTCGTGAATTGAAAAGAAGGACTCTGTCTCCTTCCTTAAATTCTTTTGAACTTCTGATTCTTTTATCATGCCATTTCTTCGTTTTTTTCTTTGTAGATTAACGAATTTTCGTATGCTTCATGTCTTAATTCATCTAATTCGTTTAGTTGGCTTAACCGTAGACGTTCGGCTTCATGTAAATCAAGATTACACGTCTTCAAAGCCCAAAATGCTTTGTGCTCAATTTCTACTGGAAGGTGACATGCTTTTCCGTAAACGAGTTTAAAAGGTGTGGTGCCAATTGGAGTTTTGTAGGCAGTTCTAAAAGCCCAGAGTGCATCCTCCAATTTCATGGACCATTCCTTCGAATTTGATCCTACGGTTTTCTCTAGAATACGTTTTAAAGCTCGGTTGGTATTTTCAACTTGTCCACTCGTTTATGGATGATAAGCAGTTGAGATTTTATGAGTTACGCCATATCGTTTGAGAACCTTCTCAAGTTGATTGTTACAAAAATGAGTACCCCGATCACTTATTAAAGCTTTCGGTGTTCCAAACCTAGCAAAAAGATGTTTTAAAAAGTTGACTACAACTCGTGCATCGTTAGTTGGGAGAGCTTGTGCTTCCGCCCATTTAGATACATAATCAATGGCAACGAGAATGTAGGGATTATTATGAGATTTTGGAAATGGACCCATAAATTCAATACCATAGACGTCAAATACTTCACATACTTGAATAACATTTTGTGGCATTTCATCACGTTGACTTATTTTTCCGGCCCTTTGACAAGCATCACTGGATTTGCAAAGAAGGTGTGCGTCTTTGAAAATTGTAGGCCAATAGAATCCAGCATCGTAGACTTTTCTTGCTGTAAGTTGAGGCCCATAATGCCCTCCTGTTGGTCCTGTGTGACAATGGTTTAAGATTTGACTGGCTTCATCCCCGAATACGCATCGGCGTATTATTCCATCGGGACAACTTTTAAACAAATGTAGATCTTCCCAAAAATAGTGTTTTATATCACTAAAGAATTTCTTTCGTTTTTGGTACGACAACCCTTTTTCAAGGAATTCACATACTAAGTAGTTTGCATAGTCTGCAAACCATGGAATTTCATTATAATCTATCTTCAATAGATATTCATCAGGAAAGTTATCTTGTATAGCCGATTCATTTAGAACTTCTAATTCAGGATTTTCAAGACGAGAAAGATGATCAACGGCGAGATTTTCTGCTCCCTTTTTGTCTCGGATTTCAATATTGAACTCTTGTAAGAGTAAGATCTAACGGATTAATCTTGATTTGGCATCTTGTTTCGAAAATAGGTATCTAAGAGCAGAATGGTCGGTATAGACCACCGTTTTAGCTAAAACGAGATATGAACGAAATTTGTCAAAAGCAAAGACAATAGCAAGGAGTTATTTTTCAGTAGTTATGTAATTCGTTTGTGCTCCTTGTAACGTCTTACTAGCGTAATAAATAGGTTGAAATCGTTTTTCAATCCTTTGTCCTAAAACGGCTCTCATTGCAAAATCACTTGCATCGCACATAAGTTCAAACGGTAAATTCCAATTTGGAGTTATCATGATCGGCGCATTAGAGAGTTTTTCTTTAAGAATATTAAAAGATTTGATGCATTCATCTAAAAAGATGAATGGAGCATCCTTTTCTAGAAGTTTATTCATAGGAGTGGCAATTTTAGAAAAATCTTCTATGAAACGTCGGTAAAAACCGGCATGCCCTAGAATACTCCTAACTCCTCTAACATTGGTGGGATGTGGAAGTTTAGCAATTACATCTACTTTAGCTCTATCCACTTCAATTTCTTCCTTTGAAATTTTATGGCCAAGAACGATGCCTTCTTTAACCATGTAATGACATTTCTCCCAATTAAGAACTAGATTTGATTGTTCGCATCTAATAAGCATTTGTTCAAGATTAACTAGACATATTTCAAAAGTATTACCGAAGACTGAAAATTCATCCATGAAAACTTCCATGCATTCTTCTATCATGTCGTGAAAAATTGCCATCATGCACCTTTGAAAGGTTGCAGGGGAGTTGCAAAGTCCAAATGGCATGCGTTTGTAAGCAAAAGTACCATAAGGGCACGTGAATGTGGTTTTCTCTTGATCTTCGGGTGCTATTGGAATTTGAAAGTATCCGGAAAAACCGTCAAGAAAACAATAGTAACTATTCCCGGCTAACCTTTCCAACATTTGATCAATGAAAGGTAAGGGAAAGTGATCTTTTCTGGTGGCGTCATTTAATTTTCTATTATTAATACAAACGCGCCATCCTGTTACAGTCCTAGTAGGAATAAGCTCATTTTTTCATTTGTGATGACAGTCATGCCACCCTTCTTAGGTACGCATTGAACTGGGCTTACCCATGAACTATCAGAGATTGGATAAATTAAACCTGCATCGAGCAGTTTAATAATTTCTTTCTTAACAACATCTTGCATATTTGGATTTAGTCTTCGTTGGCTTTGCACATAGGTTTTATGACCTTCTTCCATAAGAATTTTATGTGTGCAATACGAAGGACTTATGCCTTTAATATCATGAATCTTCCATGCAATAGCTGGTTTATGAGCTTTTAACACAGAAATGAGTTGAGATTTTTCATTTTCAGTAAGAGAAGACTATATTATTACAGGTAATTCAGATTCACCATGTAAATAATCATATTCCAAATGGTTTGGAAGTGGCTTTAACTCTAATGTCGGTGGTTCTTCTATCAATGATTTGTATCGATATCTGTCTTCCTCTTTTAGCATTTGAATTTCTTCTGTTGTTGGTTCATATCCATTAGCCATGAGTGCAGCTAACATTTCAGCTTCATCAATTGTTTCAGTTCCTTCTCCTAAAGAACATTCTCCTGTTCCTTGTAATTCTGGAAATTCTTCTAACAATTCTGCATGTGAATCTATAGTTTGAATATAATAACATGTATCATCTGCAGATTGCAGTTGTTGCATGGCTCTATTCACAGAAAAGGTAACACTCTCGTCCTCTATACTTAGGGTCAGTTTCTTACCAAACACGTCTATTATTGCTTTAGCCGTGTTTAAGAATGGTCTTCCTTATATGAGAAGAACTCGAGAATCTTCTACCATGTCCAGAATAACAAAATCTACTGGAAATACTAAAGTACCAACTTTAACTAGCATGTTTTCCATTATCCCTCTAGGATATTTTACTGATCGATAAGCTAGTTGTATGCTTATTCGTGTTGGTTTCAATTCTTCGAGGTCTAGTTTAGCATATAGTGAATACGGCATTAAATTTATACTAGCACCTAAGTCTGCCAATGCTTCTATTGAACTAAGACTACCCAGAAAATATGGAATTGTGAAACTTCCTGGATCAGATAATTTTTCTGGTATCTTATTTAACAGCACTGCAGAGCAATTAGCATTCATTGTAACAGCCGAGAGTTCTTCCATTTTCTTTCTATTTGTGATTAGATCTTTCAAGAATTTAGCATATCTAGGTACAACCTGAAATCACATCAATGAAAGGAAGATTTACATTTATCTGTTTAAACATATCCAAGAATTTGGATTGCTCGGCTTCAAGTCTCTCTTTTCTCATTTTACTCGGGTAAGGAAGTGGTGGTTGGTATGGTTTAACATAAGGTTTAGCCTCAACTGTGTTATCTTCATTAACCTTTTCAACTACCGGTTCTTTTTCCTTTTCTTGCTCAGGTTGTGGTTCTTGTGGAGTAGGAATAGAGTCATCAGAAATTACAGGTATTTCAGGTGGTTTAAGTGTAATACCACTTCTTGTGGTAATGGCTTTAGCTGTTTCATTCCTGGGGTTAGCATTTGTATCGCTAGGTAGACTTCCCGATTTTCTTTCACCTTTCAACCTTGCTAGGTTGCTTACATCTTGTTCCACCATGTCAAAGCAGTACCCCTGAAAGTATGTGTGGCATACTTAACTTTATCCTCTTCTGCGCAGTTGCTAATTGCGAACACGGCTTCAACCTTCTCTGTCCACCGCTTTAGTCCAACGGGTCCTTCAGTTCCTTCAAACTCATTGGGTTTGTAGGAAATAAAAGCTTTGTAGGAACATCCTACCCGGTTGCCATTGTTTCCTCCACCGCTGGAACCCGATTGGTTATTGTTGTTCATTGCATTCACCACTGCAACCATATTTGCAGCGAAAGCTTGAAGTTCTTCTGTGTTCAATTGTTGTTGACTAGTAGCTGGAGGAGCCATTTCCTTCAAAAATAGCCTACTGAGTTAATCATATAGAATTTTAGAAGTAGCCAAAAAGTATTTTGTAGCTTAATATGAACTTATTATTATAAAAGCCTTTTCTTCATATTAGCATTTTATAACTATAATAATGTTCATACTTAGCAGCTAACACACAAATTAACTACTAAAATTCTAATATGAAAAACTATGGTAAGTTATTACGTTACTACGTAATAATAAGTTGTAATAATAATAATAAACCTTCCATGCTTATTCTTATTATTATACAATCATAAGGAAAATTACATTGCGGATTTTCTTACAAACTTAAACACACAATATAATACATATTATACAATGCATGGAATACAGGATAGCTGCCGATGGTTCAAGAACGGTGAGATTTCTTAGATGTTGAAGTTGTTTCTTTCTCGGCCAAACGTTTGGATTTCCGTTTGGATAGTTCTTTTTCCAATTACTCCCAATTGGTTCTTTCAGTTAATTGTTTGGGAGCAAAACCAACAGTCGTTATACGAGCGGTCATTTTATAAACTGGTCTCTTAGGTAGTTCAGGTGGATGATCACAAACATTTTGGGTCATAATACGTTCATCAGTTTTGGGATCGGGTATAACAGCCAAAGATTTTCCCAAATCACGTTGTGGTTCGGTAATTTCCACAACTTCTTCAGGATCTTCTTCTTCGGGTTCCTCTTCGGGATCTTCTTCTGGATCCTCTTCTGGAACCTCTACTGGCAACTGTGAATCTTCCCAATTTTCCCAACAATTTTCCACTTTAATGGTAGCACCAAAAGTTAAATTTTCCGTTGGTTCATAAGTCGTATGCTTTGACTCAGCCTCCGAATCACTTGATAAGTAAATGAAATCTGAATCACTAGAGATGCTTATATGATCGGATGAAGTCATCTATCACATAATAGCAGGCACGTTAAGAGAATGATATATCTTATAATATTATATGTTAATAATCTTATGTTTCCAACGATTATATTAATCAATCATTTTTGAAAATAATTTCGGTCGAAGTCCAGACTCACTAATGCATCAAAAATCAGTTAGACACACTAATGAAAAATTTTCTGATTCTCTAAGACCAACGCTCGGATACCAACTAAAATGCTCCGTTCATATTAATTATAAACGTTTCATATTAATTGGTTCTTTGCGAGGTTTTGACCTCTATATGAGACGTTTTTCAAATCTTGCATTCATTTTTAAAAACAACCATAACCTTTATTATTGAATAAAGGTCTTAATGACATAATTTAGATTGTCTATCAAAGACAATCTCCTCAAATAAATAAGTTTTTACACAACCCATTACAATATGATCAAATATATTACAACAAATACTCCGAATGCAAGTTTAAACAATATAAACAATTATGCCGACTCCAAATCTTGACCTTGGGTTGGCATACGACAGCGGAAGCATTTTTAATATTCACCTGAGAATAAATATGATTAAAATGTCAACAAAAATGTTGGTGAGTCATAGGTTTAATTTCTATATAATAATCATAACATTTAATAAGCCACAAGATTTCATTTAATTAAATGCGCAGGATCATTACAACTGCAAAAATCATTCATACGATGAGTCGCCTGGTAGCCGACCTTAACATAGAGCACTTAAGATATCTGGCATCATACATTCCACTATTCAAATGTATGACAAGAACCCTTCGAAGTACTAAAGCATTTCCAATATTCGAAAATGGGGGTGGTTGGTGCCCGTATATCTACCTTTAGGATTCGCGTCAATTAGTGTTTATCACTAATTCTTAGGTTACCAAGCATAATAATAATAAGTACAGATATCTGATATAACAAAATAGTCGTAGAATGTAGTTTCATGAACTTGTGCTTATTTTGTAAAACATTTATAAATTTGCATGTATTCTCATCCCAAAATAATTTAGATAGTAAAAATGGGACTATAACTCACTTGTGATGATTTCCGAATAGATGGTGATAAGACTTGGCCTTTTGACAAATTCACGAACCTAATAATAACATTCTTGTGTCAAGATATATATATATATATAATTAATATTCCATACTTATGATACTTGCGATAATTTTAATTGTCCATTGTTAGTAGTCCAACGTCCGTAGTCCAATAGTCCAACAGTATAAATATATATATATAAATATAAATGTGTATATTGTGTTAGAATTCACTAACACTATAATATATTGTCTTAATATAATAAGACACATAATATGTATATTGTCTGAAGCAATCCGCGACCCATTGTATACATGTCTCAGGCTCGATCACAACTCAAAGTATATAATATTTTGGAATCCACTTCGACCCACAGCTAACTCGAAATTACTGCCAATGGTGTCTTATAGTTCGTTCCAATAATATATATAGAAGAAATCAAAATGATATGTCAAAACGTTGTATACGGATCCACGGTGATCAATTCATATATATATATATATATATATATATATATATATATATATATATATATATATATATATATATATATATATATATATATATATATATATATATATATATATGGTGTCTTACGATCTTTATTAAGACTATAATATATTGTCGTAGAACTTAATCATGACTATTATAAATCGTATTTCCATAAGTTCGGGAACAAGACATGTATAAATACATGTAGGATACAAGGTAAGTTAGCTAGGATAAGGTTAGCTTCCATTTTTATTAATCAAAACCGTAGCTAAAAACAAGCAAAAATATCCAATTTTGTTTTACCCATAATTTCTTCGTTACAAATCCGTTTTGAGTGATTCGAGTTGCCATGGTTTCGTATCGAACTCAAAATTATTAATCTTAATAGAAAAAGTATAAGTTTATAGTCGAAAATACAGCTTAGGTGTCAAATAAGAGAAGATAGTCATATCCGTCGTAAGAACGACATCTTGATGACCCTTTTGAAAAACATACTTCCACTTAGAGTTTAACCATGGATTTTGGATATATTTCATATCCATATAAAATAAGATTTTTCACCAAAGGAAATCTTTTAATTCAAAGTTTAAGATAGGTTTTTATAATTAAACCCAAAACAGCCCCCGATGATCTATGACGGCGCATGTTCAGTTTTAATCTGTTCTTCGTGTTTACAAGTTTTATATCCTTATGTTAGCTTGACATACTGTCATAATACATGTGTTGAAGTATTTTAAAAGTCAAGTTAGAAGGATTAAATTTGTTTGTAAACAAGTTTAGAATTAATCTAAACTATGTTCTTGTTGTTGTAAGTTATAAACTCATAATAAGATAGCTATATGGATATGAATCGAAAAAGATTATGAATAAGGTGACTACCTCAAATTAAATGAACAAAGTTTCTAAGAAAATAAGATGATAATTTTGTGATCAAAGATATCCTTGATGGCTTGTAATCCTTGGAGTAGAATCATAGAATGAACAAAAGTTCGAATAAGATTTCTATCTTGAATTAAGATAGTTATAAGTATATGAATTGAACCAAAGCTTATATATGATTCTTACCTTGATAAAGAGGAGTAGATGAGTTAACAAAGTGTTCTTGAAGCTAGTTTATGATCAAAGTGAATGAAGATTTTCTAGTACTTGAAGTATGTGTGTTTAAAGAGTAAGAAATGGAGAGAATACTTGGAGTTCTTGTGTGTGAGTATTATGAGAGTGAAGGTAAGTTAAATAGCTGATATGAATGAGTAAAAAGAGTGTTAAAAGTTGTGGTTCATGCATATGATTAAGAGACTTTATCAAAATTTGGAATATAGCATAATAATGCAAACTAGAAGTTAAATGTTGGTTCCCACAAGTCTCCATCATGTTTATCCTTGTCTTGTGACTCATAGGGCTACTAAAGAGGCTATAATTGGTATTTCATATTGGTATATACTCATAGTTTTTAAGTACGGAAGCTGGGTATGATACGGGTATAAATACCGAATGAATACGAATAGAATTCTTGATGGAATTGAATGAGATTATGAGTATAGCTATCTTTGTTGAGTATAAGTATGTTAGTATATATGTTTAAGTCCTTAAAAAGTGTATTAATACATATTAATACAATACATATACATACATTTTAATTTAGAAGTTATTACAACGTTAATCGTTATATATATATGTATATAATCTTGAAGTCTTTAAGTTAGTAATCTCATTTTATGTATATAACCAATTGTTATTATATGTAATGAGATACTTAAATATCATTTTATCAAATCATAAGTATATATATTCATCCATATATACATCATTATATAATTATTTCGAGTTATGACTTTCGTGAATCGTCAGACAAACTGGGTGGCCAAACATTTGTATAAAATTCATTTCAAATAACCAAATCTTAATGAGTTTGATCACTTAACATGTTGGAAACATTAATTATGTAAATATTATATATTATCGGAAAAATCCGGGTCGTTACATTACACACCCGTTAAATTAAATTTCGTCCCGAAATTTAGAATTGTACCTAGTTAACGTGCGATATCGGGAAAAAAAATGTGGGTACTTCAGCTTCATTTGGTCTTTTCGTTCCCAAGTAAATTCAGGTCCTCTACGAGCATTCCATCGAACCTTAACTATTGGTATCTTACTTTGTTTGAGTCGTTTGACCTCACGATCCATAATTTCGACGGGTTCTTCGACGAAATTTAGTTTCTCGTCAATCTTAATTTCGTCTAAAGGGATAATGAGATCTTCGGTAGCTAGGCATTTCTTCAAGTTCGAAACATGAAAGGTGTTGTGAATCTTCTCTAATTGTGGAGGTAGCTCAAGTCGATAGGCCACCGGCCCAATGCGTTTTTCAATCTTGAATGGCCCAATATATCTTGGGCTCAATTTCCCCCGCTTTCCAAAATGAATAACACCTTTCCAAGGTGATACCTTAAGCATAACCATATCACCCTCCTCAAACTCTAAAGGTTTTCTCCTAACATCTGCATAGCTCTTTTGTCGAATCCGGGTTGTTTTCAATCGTTGCTGAATCTAAATGATTTTATCGGTGGTTTCTTGGATAATTTCTGGACCTGTAATCTATTTATCCCCCACATCACTCCAACAAATTGGAGACCTGCACTTCCTACCATAAAGTGCCTCGAATGGTGCCGTCTCAATACTAGAATGGTAGCTGTTGTTGTAGAAAAACTCAGCTAATGGTAGATGTCGATCCCAACTGCTTCCAAAATCCATAACACATGCTCGTAGCATGTCTTCGAGTGTCTGAATCGTCCTTTCACTCTGCCCATTAGTTTGTGGATGATAGGCAGTACTTAAATCTAGACGAGTTCCCAACGCTTCGTGTAATGCCTGCCAGAATCTGGAAGTAAATCTGCTATCACGATCAGAGATAATAGAGATTGATATACCATGTCTAGAAACAACTTCTTTCAGGTATAATCGTGCTAATTTCTCTATACCATCCTCTTCTTTTATTGGTAGAAAGTGTGGTGACTTATTAAGACGACCAACTATTACCCTAATCATATCATAACCACCTGCGGTTCTCGGTAACTTAGTAATGAAATCCATGGTAATGTTTTCCCATATCCATCCTGGGATTTCAGGTTGTTAGAGTAGACCCGATGGTTTCTGATGTTCAGCTTTGACTTTAGAACAAGTCAAACATGCTCCTACATATGTGGCTATATCGGCCTTCATTCCTGGCCACCAAAAGTTTCTCTTGAGGTCTTGGTACATTTTCCCCGTTCCGGGATGTATTGAATATCTGGTTTTATGTGCTTCATCTAGTACCACTTTCCTCAAATCCCCATTCTTTGGTACCCAAATTCTTTCAGCTAAATACCTGGTTCCGTCTTCCCGAATATTAAGCTGTTTTTCTAATCCTTTGGGTATTTCCTTTTCAAAAATTCCTTCCTTCAAAACCTCCTGTTGTGCCTCTTTTATTCGAGTAGTAAGATTAGTATGAATAATCATGTTCATAGCTTTTACTTGAATAGGTTCTCTTTCTTTTCGACTCAAGGCATCGGCTACCACATTCGCTTTCCCCGGGTGGTAACGAATTTCACAATCATAATCATTTAACAGCTCAACCCACCTACGCTGCCTCATATTTAGTTGCTTTTGATTTAAAATATGTTGGAGACTTTTGTGGTCGGTGTATACAATAAACTTGACCCCATATAGATAATGTCTCCACATCTTTAATGCAAAAACAACGGCGCCCAATTCCAGATCATGTGTGGTGTAGTTTTGTTCATAAATTTTGAGTTGTCTAGAAGCATATGCAATCACCTTCTTCCGTTACATAAGAACACACCCAAAACTCATTCTTGATGCGTCGCAGTAGATAACAAAATCTTCCATTCTGTCAGGTAACGATAAAATAGGTGCCGTAGTCAACTTCTTTTTCAACAATTGGAAGGCACCCTCTTGTTCGGAAGTCCATTCATACTTTTTCCCTTTGTGTGTCAAGGCAGTTAAAGGTTTGGCTACTCGAGAGAAATCTTGAATAAATCTCCTATAATAACCGGCTAAACCCAAAAATTGACGTATTTGCCTTGGAGTTTTCGGGGTTTCCCAATTTTTAATGGCTTCAATCTTGGCTGGATCAACTTTGATTCCATTACTACTGACTATGTGGCCAAGAAATTGTACTTCATTTAACCAAAAAGCGCACTTAGAGAATTTTGCATAAAGTTGTTCTTTTCTTAACAACTCTAATACAAGTCTCAAGTGTTGTTCGTGTTCTTGGTTATTCTTCGAATAGATAAGAATGTCATCAATAAAGACAATAACAAACTTATCTAAATATGGACTACATACTTGGTGCATGAGATTCATGAAAACTGCGGGTGCATTGGTTAGACCGAATGGCATAACCATGAATTCGTAATGGCCATAACGAGTTCTGGAGGCTGTTTTTGGTATATCGGCTTCTTTAACCCTTAGTTGATGATAACCCGATCTTAAGTCGATTTTGGAGTATACGCTCGAACCATGGAGTTGATCAAATAGGTCGTCGATTCAGGGTAAAGGGTATCGGTTTTTGATGGTTACTTTGTTCAGCTCACGGTAATCGATACACATGCGAAAAGACCCATCTTTCTTTTTAACGAACAAAATTGGAGCTCCCCATGGTGACGTACTCGGTCGGATAAAGCCACGTTCTAATAATTCTTGTAGCTGACTTTGTAATTCTTTCATTTCGGTGGGCGCAAGTCTATATGGAGCACGAGCTATTGGTGCGGCTCCTGGTACAAGATCTATTTGAAATTCAACGGATCGATGTGGAGGTAGTCCCGGTAGTTCGTCTGGAAACACCTCAGGAAATTCTCTTGCAACAGAAACGTCATCGATTTTCTATTCTTCTTTTTCAACCTTCTCGACATGTGCTAGTATGACATAGCAACCTTTTCTTATTAGTTTGCGCGCCTTCAAACTACTAATAAGATTTAATTTGGCATTACCCTTTTCTCCGTACACCATTAAGGGTAACCCGTTTTCTCTCAGAATGCGAATCGCCTTCTCATGACAAACAACTTTGGCTTTCACCTTGGACATCCAGTCCATTCCAATAATTACGTCGAAGCTTCCTAATTCCACCGATATTAAATCAATTGCAAACGTTTCGCTAACTAAACTTATTTTTCGATTTCGACAAATTTTATCAACCTTAATTACTTTACCGTTTGCTACTTCAACTATACACTTTTTATCCAAAGGCGTTAACGGGCAATTTAATTTGGCACAAAATTCTCTACTCATATAACTTCTATCGGCACCCGAATCAAATAAAACATAAGTAGGTGTATTGTTGATAAGAAAAGTACCCGTAACAAGCTCCGGGTCTTCCTGTGCTTTCTCCCCATTAAATGTTGAAAGCTCTCCCACGGCCTTGCCTATTTCCATTCCTGCACTGGTTTATGGTATGGCCCGGTTTTCCACATCCATAGCAAACAACACCGTTATTATTTGTTCCGGCATTATTTACTCCTTTGTTTCTATTTGGTCCGTAGACTTCACACTTTGCCGCAATATGGCCATTCCTATTACACTTGGTACATAATTCTCTACAAAACCATTCCGGATGAAACGTATCACACCTGGGGCATATAGTTCTTTGCCTTTTGTTGTCATCGTTGTTGTTGTTATTGTTGTTGTTGTTGTTGTTGTTAGGGTTATTGTTGTTGAGTCATTTGTTGTTGTTATTGTTGTGATTGGGATTGTTGTTGTTATTATTATTGGGATGGTTGTTGCGATTATTTTTATGGTTGTTGTTGCGATTATTGTTGTTGTTGGGGTGGTTGCGATTGTTGTTGTAGTTGTTGTTTTGATTGTTGTTGTTGTACTGGTGACCCTGATCACTGCTTTCCTCCCACTTTCTTTTTCCCTGTTTCATTATGGCCTCCTCTGCCGCTTCTTTCTTTATCCTTCCTGTAATTTGGCTTATCAATTTGTGGGCAATACGGCTCGCTTTCTGCATTGTTGCAGGGTCGTTAGCACCTACATGCTCTTGGATTCGTTCCGGCAACCCTTTTATGAATGCTTAAATTTTTGCTTCTTCGTCCTCAAATGCTCCAGGACACATTAAAGCCAGTTCATTGAAACGTCACTCGTAGGTAGTGACATCTAACCCTTGGGTTGTCAGTCCTTTAAGCTCTGCCTTGAGCTTGTTGATTTTGGTTCTGGGACGGTACTCTTCCGTCATCATGTGCTTGAAAGCGGACCATGGAAGTGCGTAGGCGGTATTCTGTCCTACGTAATCCATGTAGGTATTCCACCATGTCAAAGCAGTACCCCTAAAAGTATGTGTGGCATACTTAACTTTATCCTCTTCTGCACAGTTGCTGATTGCAAACACGGCTTCAACCTTCTCTGTCCACCGCTTTAGTCCAACGGGTCCTTCAGTTCCTTCAAACTCGTTGGGTTTGCAGGCCATAAAAGCTTTGTAGGAACATCCTACCCGATTGCCATTGTTTCCTCCACTGCTGGAACCCGATTGGTTATTGTTGTTCATTGCATTCACCACTGCAGCCATATTTGCAGCGAAAGCTTGAAGTTCTTCTGTGTTCAATTGTTGTTGTCTAGTAGCTGGAGGAGCCATTTCCTTCAAAAATAGCCGACTGAGTTAATCATATAGAATTTTAGAAGTAGCCAAAAAGTATTTTGTAGCTTAATATGAACTTATTATTATAAAAGCCTTTTCTTCATATTAGCGTTTTATAACTATAATAATGTTCATACTTAGCAGCTAACACACAAATTAACTACTAAAATTCTAATATGAAAAACTATGTTAAGTTATTACGTTACTACGTAATAATAAGTTGTAATAATAATAATAAACCTTCCATGCTTATTCTTATTATTATACAATCATAAGGAAAATTACATTGCGGATTTTCTTACAAAGTTAAACACACAATATAATACATATTATACAATGCATGGAATACAGGATAGCTGCCGATGGTTCAAGAACGGTGAGATTTCTTAGATGTTGAAGTTGTTTCTTTCTCGGCCAAACATTTGGATTTTCGTTTGGATAGTTCTTTTTCCAATTCCTCCCAATTGGTTCTTTCGGTTAATTGTTTGGGAGCAAAACCAACAGTCGTTATACGAGGGGTCATTTTAAAAACTGGTCTCTTAGGTGGTTCAGGTGGATGATCACAAACATTTTGGGATCAGGTATAACAGTCAAAGATTTTCCCAAATCACGATGTGGTTCTGTAATTTCCACAACTTCTTCAGGATCTTCTTCTTCGGGTTCCTCTTCGGGATCTTCTTCTGGATCCTCTTCTGGAACCTCTACTGGCAACTGTGAATCTTCCCAATTTTCCCAACAATTTTCCACTTTAATGGTAGCACCAAAAGTTAAATTTTCCGTTGGTTCATAAGTCGTATGCTTTGACTCTCCCTTCGAATCACTTGATAAGTAAATGAAATCTGAATCACTAGAGATGCTTATATGATCGGATGAAGTCACCTATCACATAATAGCAGGCACGTTAAGAGAATGATATATCTTATAATATTAATATGTTAATAATCTTATGTTTCCAACAATTATATTAAGCAATCATTTTTAAAATAATTTCGGTCGAAGTTCAGACTCACTAATGCATCAAAAATCAGTTAGACACACTAATGAAAAATTTTCTGATTCTCTAAGACCAACGCTCGGATACCAACTGAACTGCCCCATTCATATTAATTATAAACGTTTCATATTAATTGGTTTCTTTGCGAGGTTTTGACACTATATGAGACGTTTTTCAAATGTTGCATTCGTTTTTAAAAACAACCATGACCTTTATTATTGAATAAAGGTCTTAATGACATAATTTAGATTATCTATCAAAGACAATCTCCTCAAATAAATAAGTTTTTACACAACCCATTACAATATGATCAAATATATTACAACAAATACTCCGAATGCAAGTTTAAACAATATAAACAATTATGCCGACTCCAAATTTTGACCTTGGGTTGGCTTACGGCAGCGGAAGCATTTTTAATATTCACCTGAGATTAAACATGCTTAAAACGTCAACAAAAATGTTGGTGAGTCATAGGTTTAATTTCTATATAATAATCATAACATTTAATAAGCCACAAGATTTCATTTAATTAAATGCGCAGGATCATTACAACTGCAAAAATCATTCATACGATGAGTCGCCTGGTAACCGACCTTAACATAGAGCGCTTAAGATATCTGGGATCATACATACCACTATTCAAATGTATGACAAGAACCCTTCGAAGTACTAAAGCATTTCCACTATTCGAAAATGGGGGTGGTTGGTGCCCGTAGATCTACCTTTAGGATTCGCGTCAATTAGTGTTTTTCACTAATTCTTAGGTTACCAAGCATAATAATAATAAGTACAGATATCCGGTATAACAAAACAGTCGTAGAATGTAGTTTCATGAACTTGTGCTTATTTTGTAAAACATTTATAAATTTGCATGTATTCTCATCCCAAAATAATTTAGATAGTAAAAATGGGACTATAACTCACTTGTGATGATTTCCGAATAGATGGTGATAAGACTTGGCCTTTTGACAAATTCACGAACCTAATAATAATATTCTTGTGTCAAGATATATATATATATATATATATATATATATATATATATATATATATATATATATATATATATATATATATATATATATATATATATATATATATATATATATATATATATATATATATATATATATATATATATATATATATATATATATATATAATTAATATTCCATACTTATGATACTTGTGATAATTTTAATTGTCCATTGTTAGTAGTCCAACGTCCGTAGTCCAATAGTCTAATAGTCCAATAGTCCAACAGTATAAATATATATATAAACATAAATGCGTATATTGTGTTAGAATTCACTAACACTATAATATATTGTCTTAATATAATAAGACACATAATATGTATATTGTCTGAAGCAATCCGCGACCCATTGTATACATGTCTCAGGCTCGATCACAACTTAAAGTATATAATATTTTGGAATCCACTTCGACCCACAGCTAACTAGAAATTACTGCCAATGGTGTCTTATAGTTCGTTCCAATAATATATATAGAAGAAATCAAAATGATATGTCAAAACGCTGTATACGGATCCACGGTGATCAAGTCATATATATATGGTGTCTTACGATCTTTATTAAGACTATAATATATTGTCGTAGAACTTAATCACGACTATTATAAATTGTATTTCCATAAGTTCGGGAACAAGACATGTATAAATACATGTAGGATACAAGGTAAGTTAGCTAGGATAAGGTTAGCTTCCATTTTTATTAATCAAAACCGTAGCTAAAAACAAGCAAAAATATCCAATTTTGTTTTACCCATAATTTCTTCGTTACAAATCCGTTTTGAGTGATTTGAGTTGCCATGGTTTCGTATAGAACTTAACATTATTAATCTTAACAGAAAAAGTATAAGTTTATAGTCGAAAATACAGCTTAGGTGTCAAATAAGAGAAGATAGTCATATCCGTCGTAAGAACGACATCTTGATGACCCTTTTGAAAAACACACTTCCACTTAGAGTTTAACCATGGATTTTAGATATATTTCATATCTATATAAAATAAGATTTTTCACCAAAGGAAATCTTTTAATTCAAAGTTTAAGATAGGTTTTTAAAATTAAACCTAAAACAGCCCCCGATGATCTATGACGGCGTATGTTCAGTTTTAAGGTGTTCTTCGTGTTTACAAGTTTTATATCCTTATGTTAGCTTGACATACTGTCATAATACATGTGTTGAAGTATTTTAAAAGTAAATTTAGAAGGTTTAAATTTGTTTGTGAACAAGTTTAGAATTAATCTAAACTATGTTCTTATTGTTGTAAGTTATAAACTCATAATAAGATAGCTATATGGATATGAATCGAAAAAGATTATGAATAAGGTGACTACCTCAAATTAAATGAACAAAGTTGCTGAGAAAATAAGATGATAATCTTGTGATCAAAGATATCCTTGATGGCTTGTAATCCTCGGAGTAGAATCATAGAATGAACAAAAGTACGAATAAGATTTCTATCTTGAATTAAGATAGTTATAAGTATATGAATTGAACCAAAGCTTATATATGATTCTTACCTTGATTAAAAAGAGTAGATGAGTTAATAAAGTGTTCTTGAAGCTAGTTTATGATCAAAGTGAATGAAGATTTTCTAGTACTTGAAGTATGTGTGTTTAAAAAGTGTTTAAAGAGTAACAAAATGGAGAGAATACTTGGAGTTCTTGTGTGTGAGTATTATGAGAGTGAAGGTAAGTTAAATAGCTGATATGAATGAGTAAAAAGAGTGTTAAAAGTCGTGGTTCATGCATATGGTTAAGAGACTTTATCAAAATTTGGAATATAGCATAATAATGCAAAACTAGAAGTTAAATGTTGGTTCCCACAAGTCTCCATCATGTTTATCCTTGTCTTGTGACTCATAGAGCTGCTAAGGAGGCTATAATTGGTATTTCATATTGGTATATACTCATAGTATTTAAGTATGGAAGCTGGGTATGATACGGGTATAAATACCGAATGAATACGACTAGAATTCTTGATGGAATTGAATGAGATTATGAGTATAGCTATCTTTGTTGAGTATAAGTATGTTAGTATATATGTTTAAGTCCTTCAAAAGTGTATTAATACATATTAATACAATACATATACATACATTTTAATTTAGAAGTTATTACAACGTTAATCGTTATATATATATATATATATATATATATATATATATATATAATCTTGAAGTCTTTAAGTTAGTAATCTCATTTTATGTATATAACCAATTGTTATTATATGTAATGAGATACTTAAATATCATTTTATCAAATCATAAGTATATATATATATATATATATATATATATATATATATATATATATATATATATATATATATATATATATATATATATATCTATATATATACATCATTATATAATTATTTCGAGTTTTGACGTTCGTGAATCGTCAGACAAACTGGGTGGCCAAACATTTGTATAAAATTCATTTCAAATAACCAAATCTTAATGAGTTTGATCGTTTAACATGTTGGAAACATTAATTATGTAAATATTAATCTTCTATATATTAGCGGAAAAATTCGAGTTGTTACAGCTACAGTGTAGCCCGATTACTTATTTTTTTTATTTTTTTTCTGTTTTATATTTTTGTATAAAATGTTTATATTTATATAAAATAAATTAAAAACTTAATTTTAAAAAAAACTAAAATAAAAATAAAGAAACTTTATAATTTTATATATATATTTAACAAACTCTTAAAAATATATAAATTTTGTTTTTCTTTTTATATTTTTGTATTTTTAAAAATTAAAACGTATTTTTACAAATTAAATTAAAAATCTTTTTTTTTGTATTATATAGCGTTTCGCTTCCGGCGTTTAAGTAGTCCCCGGCAGCGGCGCCAAAAATACTTGATGTGCATAGAGGTGTATACGAAATAGCTTATATTTTACTAGGAAATACTATTAAATACGATACAATATTACACAAGTTATTTATTTATTTATAGAGTAGATATACCTAAACCTTGCTACAACACTTATAGGCAGTGTACCTAATCGTACAGTAGTGTAGTTTTTAGTAAGTCCGGTTAGTTCCCAGGGATCTAGCCAAGTTTAACGCTATATTTTTAAAACTATATTTGTATATAAATATATATATAAATATAAGTAGTATTATTATTATAAAAGAGGGTTTTTTCCGTTTAATGACCGGATTGTCGATTTTAAAACTTTAGTCGCAGTTAAAACCTAATGTAAAATATTAAAAATAAAACTTAATTTAAAGCGTAAAGTAAATGACAATAATTAAAGTGCGATAAATTAAAATGCGATAAATAAAATGACAATAAATAAAATTGTGATACTTAAAAAGTATGATAATTAAAAGTGCAATTAAATATAATGACAGTAAATAAAAGTGTGATAAAATATGAAATAAAGGAATTATGCTTATTTAAACTTCTGTAATCATGATGTTTGACGTGTTGATTTTAGTTTATTACCATGGGTTAATTGTCCTTTGTCCTGGATTATTCAATATGTCCATCTGGTTTTTGTCCATAACAATCCATCAGTAATAAATATAAAGTGCGAGTGTCCTCGTCAAATTATTCTTATATCTGAAGTCAAATATTCCAACTAATTAGAGACTTAAACTATAATTACACCAATTTTCCTTGTATGTAATTCACCCCTATTTTAATAAGTCCATTAACTATTAATTCATTCCCGTGTCCGGTTAAATGAACGATTATTAGTACTTATAAATATCCCGCCCATCGTGTCCGATCGAGTGTATGTGGTTATTTATAGATACGTCCAATTGTAATTTTTATATTAAATTAACAAACTATCATTTAGTTAAACAAATATAAAGATCATTAATAGCCCATAGTCTAATTTCCATAAGTGTCGTTCTTTTGTCCAAACCCCAATTATGGTACAAAGCCCAATTACCAATTTTAATATTTAGCCCAACATCATGATTACTTTGGCATAAATAAGCATAATAATAACTTAGCTACGAGACATTAATTTAAAAATGTTGAACATAACTTACAATGATTAATAATAGCGTAGCGTTACATGGACAGAATTTCGACTTACGCCTTTACAACATTTGCTAACATACCCTTATTATTAAATTTAAATTAAAATTAAAATTATAATTATAAATATATATATATTACGTTGAGAGATAGATAGAAAAAGGGGTAAATATTCGGCCGAAAATTGCAAAATATATAGGATGTCAGCTGATACTGTTCACCATGCGACTGCATGGATTTTGCACTTCCAGGCCATGCGATCGCATGGCCTGCTTTTCCAGCTCACAAAGATTTGTTTTCTTGTTTGCCGACGGTTTTATATATAATATATATATATATATATATATATATATATATATATATATATATATATATATATATATATATATATATATATATATATATATATATATATAATTTTAAGAATTAATTATATATTATATTATATTCATGTGCATAGTTGACTTATAATTTTTAGTCCGTTGCATCAAGCATTGAGAGTTGACTCTGGTCCTAGTTCCGGATTTTCGAACGTCCTTGCGTACAATTTAATATCTTGCATTTTGCGTTTTGCGGCTCGTACTCTTGTAACTTTTAGACTTTTCTCATCAATAATTTGAACCACTTTGATTGTACTTTGTACTTTTGAGCTTTTTTGGTCGTTTGCGTTTTCAATTCGTCGAATCTTTCTTTTGTCTTCACCTTTTATTATTTAAACGAATATCACTTGTAAATAGAACAATTGCAACTAAAAGCTTGTCTTTCTTGAGGGATAATGCTATGAAATATATGTTCATTTTTAGCATTATCAAGAATCGTGTCAAAAGGTTTTGTATTGCTCTCGGTGTGATAAAATGAAAATTGGCATTTTATATTGAGCTGAAACTGTATTCGTAGTCACAAGAAATGACCTCACATGAACTAGAAATTTTTTGAGGCTTTGATCTTCTGGAATGATGTTATTTAGATGTTCCTAAGCATATTTCATTTGCATTCTAGCTTCTAAAAACGTGGTTTGCTATGTGTTATATGCATCACCAAATGACATGTCTGAATGTTGTCTAAATCTGAATGGTCTGTAGATTTATGCAAAACTGTACAAATTGGCTATATGAAAGTCTTTGATTATTTTATCACTGAAACTTTGGAGTGTCTAGAGTAATCTCCAATTAGCTGTTTGTTAAAAGCTATTTTTAATTTCAAATGAGAATTTTTCTTAAACTGATGCGCGAGCAGAAACTGATTTGGTAAACCTTAACTAGACCCTTTCTGAAACCCAACTTGTAGACATCGTATGAGACCCTGGCTAGGCTTTTTGGAAACTTTTATGAGTCTAGTTGTGATATGGAGTTTTCCATATTACCATGGCTTATGTGCTATGAATTATGTGTGTTAATTGCAACTAATGCATGAAATTGATGCTAAACGAAACTGTAAACGTGTACTTGACAAACTATGACCTAAAACATGTTAGTTGACTTAGGGTTAACATGTTGACCAAGATTGCATGACCTACTGAGATGATTGACTTTAATTGACCACTTTGACCAAGTTTGACTTTTGATTTGACTTTAGTTGACTTGCTTGGACTAGTAGACTTTTGCTTGCTTATTGAGTCAGTCTGAGCACTAGGACTATGCGTACACTATGGGTTGTCATAGTTTCACTTACGTATTTACTTAAGGTAACTTATTTGATTAGGTTGCGTTTTACGATCGTGATCATCTGACTATCGTACCATTTTACAAAGAGTTTACTATGCTTTGATGTCATTTTAGTTTAAGGAGGTCCATTTTTAAGAAGCTTGATCGTACACTCCCATCGTAAAAGTCTCTCACCGAAACTCACCCCAAACTTTAATCGACGATTGCTCCTAATCCTTGGCAAATTAGAAGCTAAGACCCATACCGTTAAGGTCATAACAATTTTTCGGATCGAACAGTACTTTTTCCGACGATTAGCGAGCCATTACAATAGAAATCTACTTGAGTGATGTTTGGAGTTAAATTATTTTACTTGAACTAACATATTTCTTTATTTGACCTTGAGGCTGCTGCGACCAGGAGACTATTCGAATTCCTTTTACCGAAGATGAATCAATGATGGTGTACGGAGAGAAGATAAGTACACCGTTGCGTTACATTAATCGCTCGAAGGTCCAGAAGTACATGAGATAAGAATGTCTCTCAATTCTGGCACATGTGAGCAAAGTTGAATCAGCAGTTAAGAGACCCAAAGATGTCCTAACCGTAGAAATTTTCCTCAAGGTCCTTCTGAAAGAATTACCTGGTCTTCCACCTCACCGGGAAGATGAATTTCAGATTGATCTAGTGCCAGGAGCAGCCCTAGTAGCTCGCGCACCGTATAGACTTACACCTCCAGAGCTACAATAGTTGTAGGCTATGAATGCCAAGCTGAAGAGTTCAAAGTTTGAGCTCCAGTTCTTTTTGTCAAGAAGAAGGATGGATCTATGAGACTTTGTATCGATTACAAGGAACTGAATAAGTTGACTATCAAGAATATATATCCATTACCGTGGATCGATGATTTGTTTGATCAGTTGCAAGGATCAGGATGTTACTCTAAGATTGATCTGAGGTCAGGTTACCATCAGATGAGAGTAAAGGAGACAGATATACCGAACACAGCGTCTAGAACGCGCTACATACATCATGAATTTACAGTATTGCCGTTTGGATTGACGAACGCGCCGGCAGTGTTCATGGATCTCATGAACCATGTGTATAAGCCATATCTGGACAAGTTGTTATTTTGTTCATTGATGATATTCTGGTATATTCAAAGAACGAGAAGGAACATGAGCAACATCTCTGTTTGATACTCGAGATGCTCATGAAAGAGTAACTGTATGCGAAGTTTTTGAAGTGTGACTTTTGGTTACAAGAAGTTCAATTTTTGGGTCATATTGTAGGTATCAATGGGATTCAATTTGATCCTGCGAAGATAGAAATGGTCAAGAAGTGGGAGACTTCTAAGTCACCAACACAGATTCGTCGATTCTTAGGTCTCGCCGGTTATGACAGGAGATTCATTGAGGAATTTTCTACTATTGCCCGATCATTGACAACAATGATTCACAAGGGTAAAAAAATATGAGTGGACTGAGCAACATGAGTCTGCATTTCAGTTGTTAAAATAGAAATTGACTACTGCTCTGATTTTGTCTTTGCTCGAAGGAAATGAAGATTTCGTGATTTATTGCAATGCTTCTCGACAAGGATTTGGTAGCATGTTGATGCAACAGAAGAATGTGATTGCCTATGGATCATGACAGTTAAAGATCCATGAACAGAATTACACGACACATGATTTGGAACTAGGTGTTGTGGTATTTGCACTGAAGATGTGGAGACACTACTTGTATGGTACTTAGTTTACTGTTTTCACCGATCACAAGAGCTTACAACATATCTTCGATCAAAAACAGCTCAACACGAGGCAGAGACGTTGGGTAGAACTACTGAACCACTACGACTGTGAGATTCGCTATCGTTCTGGCAAGGCTAATGATGTTGCAGATGCCTTGAGTAGGAAAGAGATGGCTAGACCTCTCCGAGTTAGAGCGCTTAATATGACTGTCCGAATGAACATTACTTCTCAGATACGCGATGCACAACTTGAGGCATTGAAAGAAGGGGAACATTGTTACCGAGTCACTTAGATGACTGGATAAGAAATTTGCTATCCGAGAAGATGAAACCCGATACTTCATAGACAGGATCTGGGTACCGAAATTTAGCGGATTAAGGGAACTAGTGCTAGATGAGGCATACAAGACAAGGTATTCTATTCACCTTGGCTCTGACAAGATGTATAAAGATCTTATGACATTGTACTGGTGGCCTAATATGAAAGTCAAGGTATTCACACAAGACAAGGTATTCACACAAGACCCTAATATTGATTGTACATAGAGTATTTATGGTGTACTTAAGTGGGTGAAGCGTGGAATAAATTATTAAATTGGCAGGCTGTTCTGCCCTCTGTGCACGCCGCGCAAGGTCAAGTGTGCGCGCCACGCACCCCACCTGGGACAATTTTTCTGTTTTGTTTTAATTAGAGTTTAATGAGGGGCTTTTTAGTCTTTTCACTTGAGGACGGATATGAGAGCTTATCAGCTAGTTTGGATTCAATTTTGGATCACATTTCACATCCACAAACACTCTCAACTATCTTAGAGAGAGAGGGAGAGTTCTAGAGAGAGAAGTAGGGTTTTGGAGAAGAAGAAGCTTGAATTGATCAAAAGCTCGAGAGTTAAAGTTGTTCACCTCATTCCTAGCTACATTTTGATTATTGTGGTAAGTTCTAACTCCAAATTTCATTGTTTGATTTTGATATTCAAGTTAGGGTTTGAACTTAAATTGTTGAGAAACCCATTTAAACTCATGAAGTGAGTTTAGTGTTGCTAGTAATCGGGTTTATTGTTGTTGTATTGTGATAATGGAATAGGTACTTTCCATTGGCGAGCTGCGGATTACTCGATTGCATTCATCAAGATGACAAG
Organism: Rutidosis leptorrhynchoides; assembly: GCF_046630445.1. Classification (NCBI taxonomy): domain Eukaryota; kingdom Viridiplantae; phylum Streptophyta; class Magnoliopsida; order Asterales; family Asteraceae; genus Rutidosis; species Rutidosis leptorrhynchoides. The sequence goes on along the minus strand of NC_092340.1, from coordinate 86,353,896 downwards.
GTGAGTGTTAATATCCTATGTTCATATGTATGTGTAGGATGGGTGCGGGTCGGGTGAAGTAGTTCTCGGTTATAGAGCTCACTTCACATATAGGTGGATTTGATGGACTTGTGTAATAGGTCCAATTGGCACGGTTGTGCGTTTTGGTTGACCACCTTTGGTGAGGTGCACACTTTGTGTATACGTTATCACATGTGCTTGTGATGTGGATTATACAACCCCAATGGTGAAGGGTTGGTATTGAGTTGTGATGTGGATAACCCCGATGTGGTCGATTTTATAATCCCGTGACCGAGGGTTTTGATTTGGGAAGTGAATCACTTGTGGATGCGGATTCATGATGACGCGTGTAGTTTGGTCATCTTATGGAGGTAGTGATCTCGTGTGGTTGCGGATTCACTAAGGCTTGTGTAGTTCGGCCAACCTCGATGTTGTCGTAGTAATGCAGATAGTAGTCTCGTGTGGTTGCGAATTTACTATGGCTCGTGTAGTTCGGCCAATCTTCATTGTGGTAATTGACTTTTGGTATTGGGTTAAGGGGTTAACCTTGGGCGTTGTACGCTTTGTTATTATATATATATCGTCGTATTATTGTGATGTAGCTAACCCTCCGGGTGTAGCTTGTTGGAGTGGTTCATATCGTCGTTGGTGAACTTACTTGTTGATTATTAGCTTGTTATATAGTGGTTGAACTGTATGCTTAGTTTGCCTTATACGTGGATGCCCCGGTATGTGTTATTTGATTATTTGTGTGGCGTGTCCATTTTATGCATATATATGTATGTAGTATATTCTCACTCACTAAGCGTTAGCTTACCATCTCGTTGTTTACATTTTTATAGATATGCATGGATGCGGTGGCTCGAGTAAGCATGGGAACTAGTGGACTCGCGTAGTTGCTTTAGAAGATCATGCTTTTGGATTGATTAGGATTGGGTAGCGTATCCCCAATCACCATGCTCGGTCTTTATTTTGTGTTAAAAATCATGTGGTCAAAAACTTGTATTTTGTACGAAAGTCGTAAAACGGCCGATGTGGGCCCGGTGACGTAAAACTTGTTTTATTATGAAAACGTGTAAGTTTTACTTATTATAATGTGTTGTGAAAACCGTTTCGTCTAAAAGTGTCGGGAAGCGATAGATCTTTAACGCTAAAACCTAAAATCCGGACTGAAGCTGAATGGCCTTGTGCGCGCCGCGCACCCTATCTGTATAAAAAAAAATTATTCCGCGTTTTTGGTTGGACAACGGGTTGGGTTGTAACATGAAAATGTGGTTTGCTATGTGTTATATGCATCACCAAATGACATGTCTGAATGTTGTCTAAATCTGAATGGTCTGTAGAGTTATGCAAAAATGTACAAATTGGCTATATGAAAGTCTTTGGTTATTTTATCACTGAAACTTTGGAGTGTCTAGAGTAATCTCCAATTGGCTGTTTGTTAAAAGCTATTATCAATTTCAAATGAGAATTTTTCTTAAACTGATGCGCGAGCAAAAACTGATTTGGTAAACCTTAACTAGACCCTTTCTGAAACCCGACTTGTAGACATCGTATGAGACCATGGCTAGGCTTTTTGGAAATGTTTATGAGTCTAGTTGTGATCTGGAGTTTTCCGTATTACCATGACTTATGTGCTATGAATTATGTGTGTTGTTTGCAACTAGTGCATGAAATTGATGCTAAACGATAAACTGTAAACGCGTACTTGACAAACTATGAGCTAAAACATGTTAGTTGACTTAGGGTTGATATGTTGACCAAGATTGCATGACCTACTGAGATGATTGACTTTAGTTGACCACTTTGACCAAGTTTGACTTTTGGTTTGACTTTGATTGACTTTTGTTGACTTGCTTGGACTAGTTGACTTTTGCTTGCTTATTGAGTCAGTCGGAGCACTAGGAGTATGCGTACACTATGGGTTGTCATAGTGTGACTTACGTATTTACTTAAGGTAACTTATTTGATTAGGTTGCGTTTTACGGTCGTGATCGTCCGACTACCGTACCATTTTACTAAGAGTTTACTGTGCTTTGCAAAGGTGAGTCTACAGTCCCTACTACTTTTTACATGGGATGAGATAACATGATTTTTCAAATGTTTTACATATTAGGCACGAGTAACTGAAACGAATATACATATGAGTTCAGATCAAAAATCCCTTAGCTTGGTTATATTAATTACTTTACGTAAGCTCGACTTATATGGACGGTACCGTTAAGTTTGACAAACCTCGCCTCAACGTACGTGTGACGACCTGGAAATTTTCGACCAAATTTAAAGTTTAATCTTTATATTATTCCGACACGATAAGCAAAGTTTGTTAAGTTAAATCTCAAGAATTTTAAACTGTGTTCATACATTCATTATAACCTCGACCAAATTCCGACGATTCACGAACCGTTATATATAAATAGATATGTATATGTATATATATATATTATAACTTGAGAATATTAATAAAGTATTAAACGTATAATACTTTACACGAACGTATTTGTTTCAATATGATTTTCGACGAAAAAAAAATATATTAAATGATTGAATTATCAGAAACATTGAATTATGATTACAAGTCTCTGTTGAGAGGTCCACTATGATTTGAGAAAATCTATTCCTCTTAACGATATTCAGAATAATTTGTAAAGCTATTTATAAATAAAAACAAAAAGTGTCATTTACAAAAGTTAGACAAAAGTTAGTGGAGAATTGGTTTTCATAATATTCTATTAATCTATTTTCAAACGTACAAATACGTTTTCAGTTTAAAAAGAACTTTATTATTAAAACGTATATAACTTTTATAAATATCTAGAATCACTTTTGACAACTCATTACTTAACCAGTATAACAAATATAACGATATTTATATTTTATTTCTTTAAATATATATAACGATTTAAATTAATATTATATATTTATACGTGTATTATACATACATAGTTTTTTATACTTTTACTATACTTTAACTTTACCTTTACTTTACTTTTACTTTACTTTAACTTTAATAATTCATACTTTAATAATTCACTTTAATAATTCATACTTTAATAATTCACTTTAATAATTCATATTTTAATAATTCATACTTTAATAATTCATACTTTAATAATTCACTTTAATAATTCATACTTTAATAATTCACTTTAATAATTCATACTTTAATAATTCATACTTTAATAATTCGCTTTAATAATTCATACTTTAATAATTCACTTTAATAATTCATACTTTAATAATTCATACTTTAATAATTCACTTTAATAATTCATACTTTAATAATTCACTTTAATAATTCATACTTTAATAATTCACTTTTATAATTCAAAAATCTATTATAAATAGAATTCAATAGGTTTCATTATTTCATAGAAACTTGAAAATATATTTCTCTAAACTCTCTCAATTGATATATATTTATATATATATATATATATATATATATTTGCTCTGTATTATTTCAAGATATTATTAGTATACATAAAATATTACGACGGAGTGCTGTCCGAGTGATTTTAAAATAGTTTATTTGAATGAGTCGAAGCTAAGGAAATTATGGGTTATAGCTATGGAGGTGATGGGTATGATTCATGGGTATGCTCGTGAGGTCAATCTAGTGTTTATCATCTCCGTTGCATCTACGTACTTTCCTGCAATATTGAATCTCAATATTGATACGTTCGTGAATCCGAGGCCAACCTTGCACCTATTAAATGACGTTATATGTATTTTTACTACGAAATACAGTATTGTGAGTTTCATTTGCTCCCTTTTATATATATTTTTGGGACTGAGAATACATGCGCTGTTTTTATAAATGTTTTACGAAATAGGCACAAGTACTAAAACTAATTCTACGTGGGTTTAAACCAGAAATATACCCTTAGCTTGGTAACATTAAACTACTTGTCTATGTACGGTAGGCGCGAATCCTAAAGATAGATCTATTGGGCCTGACAAACTCCATCCTGACTATGGGATGCTTTAGTACTTCGAGGTTATTTTAAACACACCTGATCTGGTGTACTTTAGAGGGTAAAACATGAATGTTAAGGCTTGTTACCGGGTGCCTACAACTTATAGAATACTTTTATACACTTGCGAGTGTACATATATTTATAAACGGAAATCTTGTGGTCTATTAATATATTGAAATGGTTGTTATGATAAACCTATGAACTCACCAACCTTTTGGTTGACACTTTAAAGCATGTTTATTCTCAGGTATTAAAGAAATCTTCCGCTATGCATTAGCTCATTTTAAGGATATTACTTGGAGTCATTCATGGCATATTTTGAAAGACGTTGCATTCAAGTCATTGAGTTCATCAAGATTATTATAAAGCCAATTATAGTTGGATGTATTATGAAATGGTGTGCATGCCGTCAACTTTCGTTGTAAAGAAAGTTTGTCTTTTAAAAATGAATGCAATGTTTGTAAAATGTATCATATAGAGGTCAAATACCTAGCGATGTAATCAACTATTGTGAATCGTTTATAATGTATATGAATGGGTCCTTTAAGTTGGTATCAGAGCGGTGGTCTTAGCGAACCAGGTCTGCATTAGTGTGTCTAACTGATAGTCATTAGGATGCATTAGTGAGTCTGGACTTCGACCGTGTCTGCATTTCAAAAGTTTTGCTCATTATTCTTGTCGGAAATTACCTGCTTATCATTCTTAGTCTAGACACATCTTATTGCATTGATTGCATGAATAGTGTATAGACAAAATTCATATCTTAGCGTATCTGCTAATTCATATCCTAGCGTATCTGTTACTGTAAACTTTGTCTAACATATTCCGTAAATTCCTCCGTAATCTACGAAACCTTTTGCTCTATATAATTAGAATACCACCCGATAGCCGAAAAATCATTTCATATCGAAAAATTCTTTATTCAATCGTACGAAATGGAATTCTTCATTAGTTCAAGTCCCTCGGATTCCGAAATAGAATCCCACTCAAGTTCCGAAAGCAGTGTGACCGGAATGGATCAACCAATTAGTCATCATCTATTCTGGATGAATTGGGGATGGGTTCATAGCCTCCTTAATCATTGGAGACAAGAAGAAGGTGATCCCTTCCATCCTCCACATTGCCCTCTTGGCGAAGAACCTGAAGCACTTACCGGCGAACCTATCCGAAACACCATTTTCTCTCTTATTTCTAGAGTATCTCATCACGATTACATACTACACCAAATTCTAGATTTTATTTATCCGCTCATCCGAACCGACAATCACCCCGGTGTAATAGAAGAAGTCAACGAGCTTCACGCTCGGGTAGTGGCTTTGGAGAATATGGTGCAAAGGTTACAAACACCAGCAGCAGCACCAGCAGCATAAACAGTACCACCATCAGCAACACCAACAGTACCATCACCACCACCAACAACAACATCTACATCCCACACCGCAACATCACAATATGTATCTCAAACATCAACGTCATACGCCCTGTAAATATCCAGGAATATCAACAACAACAAACGATGAAGTATTAATTCATAAACCTCATTGAAGAGATATCTCTGCGGCAGTTATGTAATCTCCAAAATCTTAGAGATTATTTAATTCTGACCGTAAATCGGATGAGTGAACGGAGATGGTAGAGTAGAAACTTTGATCGAAAATGGTGTACGATTTACAAGCTAGAATTGTTTTACCAACAGCATCAACAGGACCGTAGCATCATCAACACAGTCAGTGCCGTCAGTATCGTCAGAATCAACAGCACCTGTAACATCACAAACTCTGTCAGTTCAAGAATCATTGTGGACATCATTACGAATCAACAACAAATATATTGTATCAACGAGTTATGAAGTATTAACTCACTTCCAATCGAAAGATTTATATGTATATTTTATATGTATAAATTTTTAAACCATAATAAATCTTCCCGTACTAAGTTATTATGTGTGAATCTTAACTACTCAGTTAATTCATATTACAAATATGCAATGATGTACGTCCTTCGTCCGTAACTTAACCATCGTTAATTACAATCTCTGTCTCAATTCAATAAAAAATCCAATTCATAATAAATCAAGTGTATTATTCGAATATATGTTTGATTTTACACTTTCATCATCGATGTACTCGAAACTTTTCAAATAACATCATTCGTACCTTGCGAAGTTCACAAGAATTTCACGAAAACCAGCAAATAACAAAGTAATGATTCATAATTTCAATATTATTGAAGAAATACTTATGCAATTTATAAAGTTTTAGGGATTACTCAATTCTAGTTCCAACCATAAAACAAATGAGTTTAATTTAATATTAACTCATTAAATCTATATTACATCTAAAGAAAATATACACATATATGTTCATAAAGACTGTAATAAACTTCTTTTGTACAAAATATTAATTGTGAAAATTTTTTTAACGGGTAGGTAATACCCGAGAGATATATAAATTCACAATTAATATATTACATTTTTTGAAACTGATTCAGCAATCATCAACTATACTCCCTACTTTCACAACAATATCCATTCTTTCATATAAATCAAAACAATCATACTCATTCAAATTCAATTACATATTCTGATTTTGAAATCGCATAATTCAATTCGAAATATAACCAGTATCATCACTCTTAGATTCCTATATCTTTCAAAGCTATACTTTGACTTTAAAACTGTGTTAGAACATCATATGTATTAACGATTACAATATGTGCTCAAACCCTTCGAAATTCCTGAAGACACTTCAACTAAGGAACAATCGAGATGATGATCCAACCACATGTTACCCACAGTTATACACCTGAAAAACTCTCAAAACCCAAGTCATAGTTCGACACGTATCCGTGTTAGACCCTTTGGCATTTACTAGCTAAAATAACTTTTCAATTCCGTTTCAAAATAGACAGTTTTGTCACAGCTCCAGCAAGTCATCTTCGACTTCTCAATCAAAACAGTCTTATTATAACCTCGATAGATACGTTGCCCTTTCACCAACGTTACCGGGGAATCATTTATATTCACCACATTAGCAATAAACTTACCAACAACTTAATTGATCTTTGACTTTTCAAAAAAAAAAAACATTATAATTATCGAAACCCTATCATATACTCATTCGTACCTTATAACAAGACTTGCCATACCAATTATTGAGAATCAGTAATCAGTATTTTGAAACCTCGCAGCATGTCTACATCAACAATTACTTATACACACAACGTCTACCTCGAAGACTTACATTCTTTGAATGAGAAATTTCTGAAAAACACCCTAAACTGCGAACCAGTTCTCGAAATTTTGAAAAATGCTGATGAAGCAGCAAAAACTGTAAACGACCTTAACAGTAAAAAGTTGGATGATAAAGGATAGTATATTGGCAAAGCTCAGAAAAAGAGAAGCTTTGGAACTGGAAAACGGATTGAGCAAAGTATGAAGGAGGCTGTGGACAAATCACAAAGGCTGAACCTACCTTCAAAGAATCCAAATGATTCAGTACTTGCTGAAGTCATTAAGGAATACCTTGCTCCTGACTCTAAACCCCTGCGGACAATATCCTTCATCATCCTCTGATATTAGACATTCTAAGATATCATCGTATCTTTCATTATAAATATCATCCATACTTCTGAAGATATTTTTATTCTTATCTGAAATCATTTACCTCTTCGCGCTATCTGTATTATATCATAAAAGAAACTATTTTAGTTTCTAAATTCTGAAACATTCGAGTTTAAAATAGGAATATTCTTGAAGAAGTGTTGGGAGCTGAAGCATGAGTTAGTATAATATAATGACACTTGATCAACGTGATTATATTACAGTAATTCATGCTGAGTTTCTAAATGGAACATGATGATTCACAGATCATAACGTCATCATGTGCTATGTTACATGACTCTTGTATTCTCTTTGATCTCGAAATATCAAGAAAATATTTCTTGATGATTCGTCCTTTTTCGAGGTATTCTGGTAATTTGACAAGTCAAGATCGTGTCATTACAATTTCCTTCCTAGAACATTAACAATGTTCATTCCGAAATTTATATCTGCGAATTCTGGACCATTACAAGCGGTGCTTAATCGCAAGAAGAAGAAACGAAAGGACAAAGCTCCGAACTAGAAATGGGAGTATAAATCATAGCAAATAGAAGAGAGCATTAACTGTGGATGACAATGATTATAGAAGAAGCAAGGACTTTGAAATATAAGGAAAGATATAAAATCCAACAACAACCCAGAAATCACAAACCGTATATATCAATGCATATAGCAATATAAAGACACGGGAGAACTAAAAACACTATAAAACCAAGAGTATAGTAGAAGTAAATAGATTCTTCCGGAGGCAGATGAAAAAGAAGAGCGACATATATGAAAGTGAGGAGTATATCAAGAATCAGCACTGGATGAAGCATATTGACAAATACTTTAAAATATGAGTTGAGAAGGTGTCAGTTGTAAGAAAACAAATGAGGTGGATTTATAGTGAAATATCCGACAGAGAAATCAAAATGGATTATCGCATTAATTCGAAGAGGATCATAATTTCCTTAATCGCCGAATAATCAAATCCAATATAGATTACAAAGATTTTCTTTTCGGAGATCAATCGTGATGACGTCAAAAGATACGACGAATCACTATTATCTTATTTCATTCATTTACGATAACTTCACTCACATGCTTCGAGTAATCAAATTATTTTATTCATTCTTCTTGAACATGATAAAACTCTATAATCGTTATAATAACATTCTCATTGTTAGTCATGACGACCTCTATCAAATTTCGGGGACGAAATTTCTTTAATGGGTAGGTACTGTGACGACCCGGAAATTTTCGACCAAATTTAAACTTTAATCTTTATATTATTCCGACACGATAAGCAAAGTTTGTTAAGTTAAATCTCAAGAATTTTAAACTGTGTTCATACATTCATTATAACCTCGACCAAATTCCGACGATTCACGAACCGTTATATATACATAGATATGTATATGTATATATATATTATAACTTGAGAATATTAATAAAGTATTAAACGTATAATACTTTACACGAACGTATTTGTTTCAATATGATTTTCGACGAAAAAAAATATATTAAATGATTGAATTATCAGAAACATTGAATTATGATTACAAGTCTCTGTTGAGAGGTCCACTATGATTTGAGAAAATATATTCCTCTTAACGATATTCAGAATAATTTATAAAGCTATTTATAAATAAAAACAAAAAGTGTCATTTACGAAAGTTAGACAAAAGTTAGTGGAGAATTGGTTTCCATAATATTCTATTAATCTATTTTCAAACGTACAAAGACGTTTTCAGTTTAAAAAGAACTTTATTATTAAAACGTATATAACTTTTATAAATATCTAGAATCACTTTTGACAACTCATTACTTAACCAGTATAATAAATATAACGATATTTATATTTTATTTCATTAAATATATATAACGATTTAAATTAATATTATATATTTATACGTGTATTATACATACATAGTTTTTTATACGTTTACTATACTTTAACTTTACCTTTACTTTACTTTTACTTTACTTTAACTTTAATAATTCACTTTAATAATTCATACTTTAATAATTCACTTTAATAATTCATACTTTAATAATTCACTTTAATAATTCATACTTTAATAATTCATAATTTAATAATTCACTTTAATAATTCATACTTTAATAATTCACTTTAATAATTCATACTTTAATAATTCATACTTTAATAATTCACTTTAATAATTCATACTTTAATAATTCACTTTAATAATTCATACTTTAATAATTCACTTTAATAATTCATACTTTAATAATTTACTTTAATAATTCATACTTTAATAATTCACTTTAATAATTCATACTTTAATAATTCACTTTTATAATTCAAAAATCTATTATAAATAGAATTCAATAGGTTTCATTATTTCATAAAAACTTGAAAATATATTTCTCTAAACTCTCTCAATTGATATATATATATATATATATATATATATATATATATATATATATATATATATATATATATATATATATATATATATATATATATATTGCTCTGTATTATTTCAAGATATTATTAGTATACATAAAATATTACGACGGAGTGCTGTCCGAGTGATTTCAAAATAGTTTATTTGAATGAGTCGAAGCTAAGGAAATTATGGGTTATAGCTATGGAGGTGATGGGTATGGTTCATGGGTATGCTCGTGAGGTCAATCTAGTGTTTATCATCTCCGTTGCATCTACGTACTTTCCTGCAATATTGAATCTCAATATTGATACGTCCGTGAATCCGAGGCCAACCTTGCACTTATTAAATGACGTTATATGTATTTTTACTACGAAATACAGTATTGTGAGTTTCATTTGCTCCCTTTTATATATATTTTTGGGACTGAGAATACATGCGCTGTTTTTATAAATGTTTTACGAAATAGGCACAAGTACTAAAACTAATTCTACGTGGGTTTAAACCAGAAATATACCCTTAGCTTGGTAACATTAAACTACTTATCTATGTACGGTAGGCGCGAATCCTAAAGATAGATCTATTGGGCCTGAAAAACCTCATCCTGACTATGGGATGCTTTAGTACTTCGAGGTTATTTTAAACACACCTGATCTGGTGTACTTCAGAGGGTAAAACATGAACGTTAAGGCTTGTTACCGGGTGCCTACAACTTATAGAATACTTTTATACACTTGCGAGTGTACATATATTTATAAATGGAAATCTTGTGGTCTATTAATATATTGAAATGATTGTTATGATAAACCTATGAACTCACCAACCTTTTGGTTGACACTTTAAAGCATGTTTATTCTCAGGTATTAAAGAAATCTTCCGCTGTGCATTAGCTCATTTTAAGGATATTACTTGGAGTCATTCATGGCATATTTTGAAAGACGTTGCATTCGAGTCATTGAGTTCATCAAGATTATTATAAAGCCAATTATAGTTGGATGTATTATGAAATGGTGTGCATGCCGTCAACTTTCGTTGTAAAGAAAGTTTGTCTTTTAAAAACGAATGCAATATATATATATATATATATATATATAAATATATATATATATATATATATATATATATATATATATATATATATATATATATATATATATATATATATATATATGTTTGTAAAATGTATCATATAGAGGTCAAATACCTCGCGATGTAATCAACTATTGTGAATCGTTTATAATGTATATGAACGGGTCCTTTCAGTACGGGGCGCTTATTCTGTTGTAAGTTGTACACCTAATCAGTGTATGCTTAGAAAGGGTAAAAGGAAGATGCGTAGCGATTTAGCTATTCGCAGGGTTAAAGCCTTATAATTAAGTGCTCATGATAAATGTATACTTTTACGAAGCTTTCAAAGAAATTTTGTGGCCTAACTTACGATGAATGATACTTAAACTTGATGTTACAAACTAGAAACTAGACATGGTAATGTTTACAAGTAGTTGAAACAAAAAGAACTTTTTGATGTCGCACAAAGTTGAAACATGACATCGCCGATTACCAACAGTTTAACACTTGGCATTTGCTGTATGCAAACTTTTGACATTAAACTTTGATGGTTTTAAACTGATAAATGTTTACAAATTTCTGAATACTGATTTTGGATGCCGATTACTTGATAAACAATTTTGAGAACTGATTTTCAACAAATGATTTATGGAAACTGTTTTATGAAACATACGATGAACATGTAGATTCACTCAACTTTATGTTGACCCGTTTTGCATGTTTTATCTCAGGTATTAATTGTTTCCGCTGTAGAACATTGTTGTTACATAGAAGTCAAGCCAAGCACTGGGACCAGAGTTAACAGTCCGTTAATGGATTTTGACGGGGTGTTATAGAGTTAAACCCAATTGACCCTTAAATCCCTATTTCTTTAATGTCAAGCATGAACTGAATCCGACCCAATTATTCTATGCTTGATCAAACATCTTTCACAATTGTAAACAATAGTTATAGTAGTTTTGTTTTTATTCTTTTGATTATGATTATTTAGTAACTAATTATATATTATATATATGCTATAATATAGGTAAATAAATAGAAACATTGTGTAAAAACATCGTGAGTAAAGCCATGGAAATAATTTTAAAATAAAAGGTTATTAAGGGTTTAAAGAAAATAGTGTGAGAAAGTGTTGGAACCTAAATTCTAAACAAATTACATGCCAAATCTCTATTATAATTGTAGATAAAACGTATAGTGAATTTTTTTAATTTTATATATATATATATATATATATATATATATATATATATATATATATATATATATATATATATATATATATATATATATATATATATATATATATATATATATATATATATATATATATATATATTAGGTAAAAAATTAAAAAGAATCGTTTCAATAATTTTTGTAAAAGTAAAGGAAAATAATTTTAAAATAAAAGGTTTGAGAGTTTAAAATAAATAAAAATATAAGAGAAAATGAGATGACCTAAATTCTTAAAAAAGACAGGGGTTAAAATCAGAAAAAGAATTCTAAAAGGTTGAAAGTGTAAAAACTTAGAAATGGGAAAACTAAGAATACGAGAGGTTTAGAAATGGATAAAAAAATCTACAGGGTGCAAAGTGTAAATGTTTAATTTAAAACTATGGAGTATAAGTTATGACTCAATAGTATTTCAAAGTCTAGAGAGTCAACCGGAGGCTACCACTTACACAGCAACTAGTGCAGCGTGATCGACCTCATCTGGCCCCCATAGCGCCTCTATGGGGTGCCATCATTTTTTTTCCAGCGTGATGCTAGCATCACGGGTTGTGATGGTGGCGAGTATCGAATTAGAAGGGGACACGTGGATTGGGGGTCGGTGGTGTTGCAGGTTGCCGTTGGAAGGAGCCGTTTGCTTATTTTTTTTTATTTTTTTTTCTAAAATGTATACTCCTGCATCTCTATATATATACTACACTTCATCTCATATCTATATACACAATCTCATTAAATCATCCGAACTCTCTCTACAAATTTAACATTTCTCAAAATCCCAAAAAATGTCTCAACATCAAGATCCAAACGAGTCCGGTTCCGGTAACCTCTACAATTTCGGCTCGCCGAATTTACCCAGTTCAAGCTCAAATTCCCCGCAAAATGTTCGGGGTACTCGACCAACTGGCAATATGTCTCAACAAAATCTTCTTAACGATTTCAATAATTCGAGCTTCTTTTCACAATTTCTAAATTCATAACAAATGCATCACAATTATCAACAACAATACCGCCAATCTTTTAACCAATCATTTAACCAACCATTTAGCCAACCATTTCAACAACAAATTCCCTCACAATTTTCTCAATTCTCACAACCTGGTATGGTGTCATTCCAGCTACCAAATACCCAACAATGGACACAAACACAACAAACCTTCACACCGCTAAATAACGAAGAAGTGGAAGAAATTCGTGGTGGGGAGTAACAACCAAATGTCCGGGTTCGACCAAGTCATAAACGAAAAGGAAAGGAACAAGCAAAAGAACCACAACATAAAAAATTGTGGACTTCTCCCAAAGAAATTTGGATGGCTAAGTGTTGGATCGATTGCTCGGAAGATGGGGTTCACGGTAACTCGCAAAGAAACATGGCTTTTTGGGCTAGAGTACGAAATAAGTTTAATGATAATGATTCTGGGTATTTAAGAAATGACGACCAATTAAGTAGGAAATGGCGACATATGGATAAGGCGTGCAAAGATTTCACGACCTTATATAATGAAGAAGAACGTAACCCAAGGCGTAGCGGTCGTGTCAAGCAAGACGTATATAACATCGCGGTGGAAAGATACCAAAGTCGTGCAACGAAGCCGTGGACTTACAAGGATGTTTGGGAGTTTTTGAAAACGAGGCCGAAATGGTATACACCAGGTGTGATAAGGCTAAAAAGGAACATATATTTCATAGCATTATCCCCCAAGAAAGACAAGATTTAGTTGCAATTGTTCCATTTTCAAGTGATATTCGTTTATATTAAATAAGTGCGAAGACAAAAGGCAGATTCGACAAATTGAAGACAAAAAGGTCCAAAAAGCTCAAAAGTACAAGATACAATTAAAAAGGTTCAAATTATTGATGAAGAACGTCTAAAAATGACAAGAGTACAAGTTACAAAACGCAAAGTACAAGATATAAAATAGTACGCAAGGACGTTCGAAAATCCGGAACCGGGACATGAGTCAACTCTCAACGCTCGACGCAACGGTGTAAAAATTACGAGTCAACTATGCACAAGAATAAAATATAATATTTAAATAATTCATAATAAGAATAATATTAAATAATAAAAAGTTGTTAATTTAGCATAGTTCAGGGGTCGTAAATGAAAATTCAATTTCATATTTTGCCTATAAAAGGCGATGATTATCGATCAATTTAAAAGCATCCCTTTTTCTATCCTAAAAATCTATTATCAATATCAATATCTAAAAATCTCTATCATAATGTTAATGTAATAAGATATAACAATAATCTTAATTTTAATTTTAAATTATGATAATAATAAGATTTATGATAGAGATCGTTTGAGTGTGTAAGTCGAAATTCTGTCCATGTAACGCTACGCTATTTTTAATCATTGTAAGTTATGTTCAACCTTTTTATATTAATGTCTCGTAGCTAAGTTATTATTATGCTTATTTAAAACGAAGTAATCATGATGTTGGGCTAATTACTAAAATTGGGTAATTGGGCTTTGTACCATAATTAAGGTTTGGGCAAAAGACCGACACTTGTGGAAATTGGACTATTGACTATTAATAGATGGGGGGTATTGTCTAATTGAGTGACAACTCATTGGAGTCTGTCGAACCTATCTTCAAATTAATTATCCTAATAATTAATAATGATTATGGTTGTCCTATTTAGTGACGTTCATATGGAATCTATTATAATCATTTAATTAATTATTCGGGTTGGGTAATTGATTATTCAAACTGATCAAGTGGGTAAATTAATATTCATATCTAATCAAAACAGGGGTAGATTACATACAGTGATAACTGGTGTAATTGTTGACAGAAGTGATAACTGCGTCACAGTTTAAATCCTTAATTAGTTGGAATATTTGACTTCGGTTATAAGGGTAATTTGACGAGGACACTCGCACTTTATATTTATGACCGATGGACTATTATGGATAAAAACCAGATAGGTATCAAATAAACCATGACAAAGGACAATTAACCCGAGTAACAATTAATTAAAATCAAAACGTCAAACATCATGATTACGGAAGTTTAAATAAGCATAATCCTTTTATTTCATATTCTATCGCAATTTTATTTATTGTTATTTTATTTATCGTCATTTATTTATTTTACGCACTTTAATTATTGTCATTTATCTTTACGCTTAAAAATATAAAATCGACAAACCGGTCATTAAACGGTAAAAACCCCCCTTTTATAATAATATTACTACTTATATATATATATTTATATAAATATAGTTTTATAAAAATATAGTACGTAATCACTAGCTCCCTGTGGAACGAACCGGACTTACTAAAAACTACACTACTCTACGATTAGGTACACTGCCTATAGTGTTGTAGCAAGGTTTAGGTATATCCCATCCGTAAATTAATAAAACTTGTGTCATATTTTGTAGTATTTCCTAGTAAAAATAATACTATTTCGTACCCTCCCGCTGCACACATCAAGTTTTTGGCGCCGCTGCCGGGGAGCGCTAAAACGCTATATTTTTAATTATAATAATATTGAAATAGAATATAATAATATAATAATATTGAAATAGAATATAATAATATAATAATATTTTAGAATACGTAAATTTTAAAAAAGTCGTATTTATTAAATACTTCAGGGGTATATTATGTAACTTATAATTAATAATTTCTATAATGTCGCTTTCATGTAAATAGTAAATTAATTAATTTCTTTTCATTTACTATTCATGAATAGTAAATGAGTTAAAAAAAAATTTGTGTAAAAAAAAATGTTTTTTTTAAAGAAAAAAAATTCGTTTTTTAAAAAAAAAAAAATTTAAAAAAAAAAAAACGTTTTTTTTAAAAAAAAAATTCGTTTTAAAAAAAAAATCATTTTTTTTTTTAAAAAAAAAAAATTTTAAAAAAAATAATAAATAATAATATTTTTTTTTTTTAAGTTTTATTACCTTTAGATTTTTAGATTATAGTCGCAACTTTTAGTATTAAGTTTAGTTTTGCCATAGTTATTTTCATTTTTAGATTTTTAGGCTTTGCCGTAAAATTCCTTAAGTGCTTATTCCTTAGACTAAGTTTTAGGTGCTTTAAAATTTTGCGACGCCATTTTTCGCGCTATTTTCTTATTTTTATTTTTCGACGCGTTTACCTATGTATCAATTACAATTCCAATTAGTGATCTCCATTTGTAGCTTTAATTTTAAGATAGTGATCGTTATAAGGTTGGATTAACCGCGTGTTTACAAACCACTCTTCGTCTTTTTCATTTTTCGACACTTTTCGACGCGCACTCTTTTTCTCTCTTATTTCTCGTCATTCTAGTTTTTAGGACTTAGATTTTTTTCTACTTCTTCTCTAAATTTCTTAAAATTACGAAAATTTATTTTAAGTGGTTAAATTGATAGACATCAAAATTTTCTGGTTCGTAGTAATAGTTGGATTTGTACGTGGACCGGGTTATTGGAGCCAAACAGTACTCAATTATATTGAGACCAAACGAATCCTGCCCCTCTGCTGCATCTTTTGGCTATTCGAAACGTGGGCAAAATCAGAAAAGTCTATTGATTGGATAACTTATATAATTTTTCTTTCCTTTTTAAAAACTAATAGGATATTCAGTGAATGCACCGAGCAAGACGTTCACCGCCGGTCATACGTTCACCACCTGTAACTCGATCAAGACATCGTTTAACAAATATCGCCGCCGTTGATTTTTCTTTAGAATCGTCATCTAGTCGACCAAGTACTCCAATTCAAATTTTCGATAATCCATCTTTTGAACCCGATTTCACAACTAAGAACCCGGAAGATATTCAAGGACAATTCCAAGATCTTGAACCACTAATTATTCCTCCTGAGCCACAAACCATTAAATCAGAATCCTCTAGTGATTCGTATTCAACAAATTCAATTATGGAAGTAACGGAACCTCTAAGTATGGAAGATCGAATGAGAGCCACACGCACGGGCCAAGGTCACGCCATTATTAAGCCAGAAGTTAATGCGCCAGATTATGAAATCAAAGGACAAATTCTACACATGGTAACTAACCAATGCCAATTCAGTGGTGCACCGAATGAAGATCCTAACGAACACCTTCGTACGTTTAAAAGAATTTGTACACTATTCAAAATCCGAGAAGTGGAAGATGAGCAGATCTATCTCATGTTGTTTCCCTGGACTTTAAAGGGAGAAGCCAAAGATTGGTTAGAATCGTTACCTGAAGGGGCGATTGACACATGGGATGTTTTAGTTGAAAATTTTCTTAAACAATTCTTTCCGGCATCTAAAGCCGTGAGACTTCAAGGAGAAATTGTTACGTTCGCGCAAAAGCCAAATGAAACATTATATGAGGCGTGGACAAGATTCGGAAGGATGTTGAGAGGATGTCCTCAACACGGTTTAGACACTTACCAAATAGTACAAATATTCTACCAAGGTGTCAACGTTGCTACACGAAAAGACATCGACATAACAGCTGGTGGTTCCATTATGAAGAAAACCGCAACTGAAGCTTACAAAATTATTGATAACACAGCCTCCCACTCGCATGAGTGGCACCAAGAAAAAGATATTTTTCGTTCATCTAAAGTGGCTAGAGCCGATTCTAGCCATGACTTTGATTCCGTTTCAGCAAAAATAGATGCTTTCGAAAGACGAATGGAAAAGATGAATAAAGATATTCACGCAATACGAATCAGTTGTGAGCTATGCGGTGGACCACACTTATTGAAAGATTGTCACATTGAACCAACATTGGAACAACGAGAGAATGTTTCCTATATGAACCAAAGGCCTGGAAATAATTATCAAAATAATTATCAACCGCCAAAGCTAAACTTCAATCGAATTCAAAACATTCTTTACAATCCAAAAGGACCCGAAAATAACTGGTATAACCAACAAGGTCCGAATAACCAACCAACTCAAAACAACACTTTCAATCAACAAAGACCTGGCTTATATAAACCACAACAACAAACCGAAGAGAAAAAGTCAAATATGGAAGAAGTGGTATTTAAGCTAGTTGAATCTCAAACACAATTTATTGAAACTCAAACCCAAACGAACGAGAGATTTGATCAGTCATTAAGAACTCAACAAGCTTCCATTTTGAATCTAGAAAAACACGTAGGTACTCTTGCTAGCATGATGAGTGAGAGGGAACAAGGAAAGCTACCGAGTAATACTGAAGTAAATCCTCGGAATGAGAATGTTAACATGATATCAACAAATTCTGAAAAACCAATACCAGAAGATGGGAAAGTTTTAGATGTAAGTAACAATGAAGAAGTTACACCACCACCACCACCCGAGTATGTAAAGCCAGTGGTGGCACCATACAGACCACCCATCCCGTTTCCAAGAAAAGGAGTTGAGTATGAGCAAGTAATAGGTAATAAAGTTTGTGATACCTCTGGAAAGAAGAAGAAGAAGAATAAAAAAGTGCAAGAAACAAAAACAGTAGAAGTAAACCCGGTGAAGACAGTTCCACCAAATCCTCCACCTAGGGTAGGTGATCCGGGTGAATTTATTGTTCCTTGTCTACTTAGTGACTGTGTCATGTATGATGCACTAGCAGATTTAGGTTCAAGTGTGAGTGTTATGCCTCTTTCATTATATAAGAGATTAGGTGTAGGTGAGTTAACTCCAACGGATATGAGTGTTCGACTCCTTGATCAAACCATTAAGCACCCAGTTGGAATTGCTGACAACCTACCCGTTCAAGTAGGTAATTTAACCTTTCTAGTCGAATTCATTGTCATTGACATAGAAGAGGACTCAAACGTTCCTCTAATTTTAGGTCGACCATTCTTAGCGTCCACCGGGGCGTTATTTGATGTAAGAAAGGGTAGAATGACACTTAGTAATGATGAGAAATCGATCACCTTTATGATTCGACAGTCTAAATATCCACAAACCAAAACCGTTGAACCGACAAAAACGATTGGTAAGAACCATGTTGTTTTACCAACTCCAACGGTAATGCTTAACAATAATAGAACGTCTAAGTGTGGGGAAAATGAAGTAACACCTAATGATGACTTGATAATAAAGAACCCTATAGTTGATACGAAATTAAATAACCCCGTTATTAACAGTTCAATGAAGAAACTTTTTAAACGGGTTATTGATGCTAAAAGTAAGGGAAACTTTAAGTTATATAACCGGTTAGTATCCAATCTGTCGCCTAAAGAAAAGGCGAAGCTAGTTGAATTTGTGGATATTACGGAAAAAGCTGGTCACTGGCTTAAAGCAAAAGTCACAGATATGCAAGTTGATTATGGTCCAAGAGAAATTGACGATGAAGTTAATCACAATTTTGACACCACATCTACCTAAGTGTGAGGAGATTCAAATATTCTAAAAAGAAAATGCTGTTTAGAGTTAGTTGTTCTGTTCTCGTGTAGTTCCGAGAATGGAATCCGATTGGTCTTTTCCGCTAGCAGACACTAAAGAACTAGTTTTCTCCCCCCATTCTGATTTTTTTTTATTTTGTAGGTTTTATATGAAATTAATATGCTTTTTAAATTTAAGTTTTGTGTGAATTTAAAAACAAAATTTACTTTATTTCATTAAGTAAAAAAATGATTTCTAAAATTCGTCGTGAGTTGAAGATTAGGTAGTTGAACCGAAATTACTTTACCCGAGGGCGGGACGACAAATTTTGTTATCATTATTTTTAATTTTATTGATTTAAAGTATGCCAAAAAAATATTAAATATTATAAATTTTTGAAAGTAGGGTAATATACCAAACTTCAAAAATATGTATATGTATGTTTGTATTTTATTATGTACAAAGCAGGGTAAAACAGCGCACTTTCAAAGACTAACATTAAGTTCAGCAAAAGGTACTAATTTTGACGATAAGACGCAAAATATCAAATGTGAAATAACAACAATATGTTTGCAAACTCGGTATTTTTAATCACTTTTCTACACTAATCACCCTCATGAATTTAAATTTAGTCTGATTTCATGCAAATGAGGGCATTGCATGATCTCAAGTGTGGGGAAGGGTTACAAATTCTCTCGGGTTTATACTTGGCTTATTTTCTAAATATTATGAAAATTTTAAAATTTTTTAACTAAATGAATTCAAAATCATGTTTATACATATTTATGAACGGTGAAAACTAGGTGATAATACCGAAATTATCGTTACCTCGGAAAGGACATAAATTGAGAAACAACCTAAAATGCTTGAATTCATTTAAAATGGAATAAAGGAGAATAAAAAGGCAAAGAAAGAAACTAAGTGTGGGGAGAATGTACCAAGTTATTCAATTAAAAACTATCTATCACATATCTTTGTACAAGATTATTGCAGGTACTTTTGTTTTGGATGATACTAATCAGTTTTACCCGATTTACTATAATACTTTTGAAAGAAAGATGGATCTACACGATGAATCAATTCCATCATTAAAAGGAAGTAAAGTCTTCCGAAAAAGAAACGCGCTTCTTGATTTAGGTCATGAAGTTGTCGTTCAGACTAGCTGTCGGTTGACGAAAAATCTAGAAAAGTCATCTCTAAAATCAGCAGGAAATCCACGGACCTCAGCATCAAACAGGGTCGCCAAGTGGTCAGATTTATCCTAACCATGAGAAGGATTTATCTCGCATAATGGGAGGGCACCGTGCAAATTAGCTTGATAAGACTAATGAATCAGATCCCCAGAAAGGATAATCTCCTTAAAGATTAAAAATCAGCTTTTAAGACTGATATTACTCAATCCTTGAGATTGACCTTAAAGATTGAGAATTCAAACTCATGGAATTCGATGATATCTAAACTCGAGCTTGAACGAGAAAATATTTTGATCAAAATACAAACCGATTTGTTTTCTGAAAATCCATTTTCAATGCGTTCATTACCATTGAACGTAAAATCCTAGGAATTCACCTGGAATTCATTAGGTCACCTGAACCAAATCGGGTGTCAACCGTAAGAACGGTGGTTGCATAGCATGGTCGGAGACAGGACCTTGTGCCAGACCGAAAAATCATAGGATGATCTTTACTATCGATACTACCAAGGATAGTTCTAGCATCCGACACGTTAATAAGACCATAATCATCTGCATGTCACGGGACATTGCCTTAACAGTTTCTTGTTCATCGCTTTCCTTTACAACCGGACGGTAGTTTGCCGAAAGGTAATATACGGAACAAGTAAACTGGATGTGTGCTTTCCGATACCGGGATAGCAGTGGATTACACGAACCTAAATGTTTTTAGCCAAAATATTGATCCACAAATATATTTTGCAACACCAATGGTGGATCAAATCAGAAAACTTATCTAGGGTAAAAGCTAGATTGAATTTTCAAAAGATCAAATGTTTTCATAAAGATCCTATTTCCTAAAGGATCTAAATTTTTATAGTCATGTGGGACTGTAAACCATATCGTTACTACCATTGTTTATACCGCCATATCAAAATCACTGATGTACAAAGTGTGAAGAATAAAGAAGTGATTCTAGTATTTCAAGACTATATTGCTTGAGGACAAGCAACGCTCAAGTGTGGGGATATTGATAAGGCTAAAAAGGAACATATATTTCATAGCATTATCCCCCAAGAAAGACAAGATTTTAGTTGCAATTGTTCCATTTTCAAGTGATATTCGTTTATATTAAATAAGTGCGAAGACAAAAGGCAGATTCGACAAATTGAAGACAAAAAGGTCCAAAAAGCTCAAAAGTACAAGATACAATTAAAAAGGTTCAAATTATTGATGAAGAACGTCTAAAAATGACAAGAGTACAAGTTACAAAACGCAAAGTACAAGATATAAAATAGTACGCAAGGACGTTCGAAAATCCGGAACCGGGACATGAGTCAACTCTCAACGCTCGACGCAACGGTGTAAAAATTACGAGTCAACTATGCACAAGAATAAAATATAATATTTAAATAATTCATAATAAGAATAATATTAAATAATAAAAAGTTGTTAATTTAGCATAGTTCAGGGGTCGTAAATGAAAATTCAATTTCATATTTTGCCTATAAAAGGCGATGATTATCGATCAATTTAAAAGCATCCCTTTTTCTATCCTAAAAATCTATTATCAATATCAATATCTAAAAATCTCTATCATAATGTTAATGTAATAAGATATAACAATAATCTTAATTTTAATTTTAAATTATGATAATAATAAGATTTATGATAGAGATCATTTGAGTGTGTAAGTCGAAATTCTGTCCATGTAACGCTACGCTATTTTTAATCATTGTAAGTTATGTTCAACCTTTTTATATTAATGTCTCGTAGCTAAGTTATTATTATGCTTATTTAAAACGAAGTAATCATGATGTTGGGCTAATTACTAAAATTGGGTAATTGGGCTTTGTACCATAATTAAGGTTTGGGCAAAAGACCGACACTTGTGGAAATTGGACTATTGACTATTAATAGATGGGGGGTATTGTCTAATTGAGTGACAACTCATTGGAGTCTGTCGAACCTATCTTCAAATTAATTATCCTAATAATTAATAATGATTATGGTTGTCCTATTTAGTGACGTTCATATGGAATCTATTATAATCATTTAATTAATTATTCGGGTTGGGTAATTGATTATTCAAACTGATCAAGTGAGTAAATTAATATTCATATCTAATCAAAACAGGGGTAGATTACATACAGTGATAACTGGTGTAATTGTTGACAGAAGTGATAACTGCGTCACAGTTTAAATCCTTAATTAGTGGGAATATTTGACTTCGGTTATAAGGGTAATTTGACGAGGACACTCGCACTTTATATTTATGACCGATGGACTATTATGGATAAAAACCAGATAGGTATCAAATAAACCATGACAAAGGACAATTAACCCGAGTAACAATTAATTAAAATCAAAACGTCAAACATCATGATTACGGAAGTTTAAATAAGCATAATCCTTTTATTTCATATTCTATCGCAATTTTATTTATTGTGATTTTATTTATCGTCATTTATTTATTTTACGCACTTTAATTATTGTCATTTATCTTTACGCTTAAAAATATAAAATCGACAAACCGGTCATTAAACGGTAAAAACCCCCCTTTTATAATAATATTACTACTTATATATATATATTTATATAAATATAGTTTTATAAAAATATAGTACGTAATCACTAGCTCCCTGTGGAACGAACTGGACTTACTAAAAACTACACTACTCTACGATTAGGTACACTGCCTATAGTGTTGTAGCAAGGTTTAGGTATATCCCATCCGTAAATTAATAAAACTTGTGTCATATTTTGTAGTATTTCCTAGTAAAAATAATACTATTTCGTACCCTCCCGCTGCACACATCAAGGTGCAATTGGTGGTAGTGGCGTGCGAAGGAGAAAGGGATAACTTGTAATAGAAGATGAAATCGAAGATGAGGTCGGCAAAAACCAAACAGTTAATCTAGGGTGATAATGCTAAAAACGAACATATATTTCATAGCATTATTCCTCAAGAAAGACAAGCTTTTAGTTGCAATTGTTCTATTTAAAAGTGATATTCGTTTGAATAATAAAAGGTGAAGACAAAAGACAGATTCGACGAATTGAAGACGCAAACGACCAAAAAGCTCAAAAGTACAAAATACAATCAAAGAAGTTCCAATTATTGATAAGAAACATCTCGAAGTTACAAGAGTACAAGATTCAAAACGCAAAGTACAAGATATTAAATTGTACGCAAGGACGTTCGAAAATTCGGAACCGGGACATGAGTCAACTCTCAACGCTCGACGCAATGGACTAAAAATTACGAGTCAACTATGCACATAAATATAATATAATATATAATTAATTCTTAAAATTAATATATATATTATAATATATTTATAAATCGTCGGTAAGAAAGAAGCCAAAGGAGGGTGAGCTGTATTTTCAAACTCCGCGACTCGCGGAGTTTGAAGGCAAAAGTTGCCGCAAGTCGCGGAGTACCCCTGAACTCAATTCCCTATAAAGCCAACCGAATTCTGATCATTTTAATATCCATAATCTATATCCATCTCTCTATCTATATACGTAATATTTATATTTATAATTTATATTTTAATTTTAATTTTAATCCTAATAATAAGGGTATGTTAGCGAATGTTGTAAGGGTATAAGTCGAAATTCTGTCCGTGTAACGCTACGCTATTTTTAATCATTGTAAGTTATGTTCAACCTTTTTATATTAATGTCTCGTAGCTAAGTTATTATTATGCTTATTTAATCCGAAGTAATCATGATGTTGGGCTAATTACTAAAATTGGGTAATTGGGCTTTGTACCATAATTGGGGTTTGGACAAAAGAACGACACTTGTGGAAATTAGACTATGAGCTATTAATGGGCTTTATATTTGTTTAACTAAATGATAGTTTATTAATGTTAATATAAAGATTTACAATTGGGCGTCCCTATAAATTACCATATACACTCGATCGGACACGATGGGCGGGGTATTTATATGTATGAATAATCGTTCATTTAACCGGACACGGGAATGGATTAATAGCCACTAGAATAATTTTAAAACAGGGGTGAAATTATGTACAAGGACACTTGGTATAATTGATAACAAAATATTAAAACCTTGGGTTACACTCAGTCGACATCCTGGTGTAATTATTAAACAAAGTATTAAAATCTTGTTACAGTTTAAGTCCCCAATTAGTTGGAATATTTAACTTCGGGTATAAGGATAATTTGACGAGGACACTCGCACTTTATATTTATGACTGATGGACTGTTTTAGACAAAAACCAGACGGACATATTAAATAATCCAGGACAAAGGACAATTAACCCATGGGCATAAAACTAAAATCAACACGTCAAACATCATGATTACGGAAGTTTAAATAAGCATAATTATTTTATTTCATATTTTATTTCCTTTATTTTATATTTAATTGCACTTCTAATTATCGCATTTTATTTATTGTTATTGTATTCAATTGCACTTTAATTTTCGCACTTTTTAATTATCGCAAGTTTATTTTATCGTACTTTTATTTATCGCAATTTAATTATCGTTATTTACTTTACGCTTTAATTTAAGTCTTGTATTTATTATTTTACATTTGGTTTTAACTGCGACTAAAGTTTTAAAATCGACAAACCGGTCATTAAACGGTAAAAACCCCCCTTTATAATAATAATATTACTTATATATATATTTGTATTTTTATAAAAGTAAACTAATATAGCGTTAAGCTTTGTTTAAAGATTTTCCCTGTGGAACGAACCGGACTTACTAAAAACTACACTATTGTACGATTAGGTACACTGCCTATAAGTGTTGTAGCAAGGTTTAAGTATATCCATTCTCTAAATAAATAAATATCTTATGTAAAATTGTATCGTATTTAATAGTATTTCCTGCTGAAATTTAAAGCTATTTTATATACACCTCGCATAACACCAAGTATTTTTGGCGCCGCAGCCGGGGAAGCTTAAAAGCCGGAAGCGCAACGCTACATATAAAAAAAATGATTTTTATTTTTAGTTTACTTTTATTAAAATTCACTTTTGTAAATATACGTTTTTAATTATTTGAAAATATAAAAAGAAAAACAAAAATCTATATATTTTTAAGATTTTGTTAAATATTTAAGTTTTATAAAGTTTCTTTATTTTTATTTTATAAAAATATAAGTTATATTTAAGTATTTTGTTTTTATTTAAAACATATAATAAAAAAAAACGCGTCAAATTTTAAACTGTACCTGAGTTGAAATTTGGAACCCCGCGACTCGCGGAGTTTGCTGCTTGGAATATCACAACTCGAGGAGTTCTCTCTGACGCGCCTGACAGAACCCTAATCAGCATTTATTACGGAGTAATTATTATTATTAATTTTTAATTAAAACCCTAATTAGGTTTATAGTTTTTAATTAGTTTTTAGTTTTTATTATTATTTTGTATATTTAGTTTATTTAGTTAATTAAATTGTAAAATTAATAGTTTTATAATATAAATAATATAAAAATAATATTTTTATAAAAATTGTAATTTTTACAACTTTTTGTATATTTTTATATTTTTTTCCATTTTAATCGTTTTAGCGTAATATTTGTATTTTTAGCTCATATTTAGTTTTAAACTTAGTTTTTGCCATAGTTATTTTTACTTCTAGATTTTTAGGCTCTGTCGTAGAATTCCTTAAGTGCTTTTTCTTTAGACTAAGATTTAGGTACTTTAGAATTTTGCGACGCCTTTTTAAGTTTTAGTTTCTTTTTAAGTTATTGCCATTTGGGATTTAGTTTTTCCTGTAAGCTTTAATATTTTTAGACGACTTTTACCTATGTATCAATTATCATTCCAATTAGTAATCTCAATTTGTGATTATAATTTTAAGTTAGTTGTAGTAATAAGGTTAGGTTAGTCAAGTGTTTTTAAGTGTTATAAGTTTCTTTTATTTTTCCGTCACCTTTTATTTTTCAACCATTTTTCTTTTTTGACCTTTTTCCGACGCGCTCTTTTTCTTTTTTATTTCTCGTCATTCTAGTTTTTAGGACTTAGAATTTTTTCTACTTCTTATCTAAATTTCTTAAAATTACGAAAATTTATTTTAAGTGGTTAAATTGATAGACATCAAAATTTTCTGGTTCGTAGTAATAGTTGGATTTGTACGTGGACCGGGTTATTGGAGCCAAACAGTCCTCAATTATATTGAGACCAAACGAATCCTGCCCCTCTGCTGCATCTTTTGGCTATTCAAAACGTGGGCAAAATCAGAAAAGTCTATTGATTGGATAACTTATTATAATTTTTCTTTCCTTTTAAAAACTAATAGGATATTCAGTGAATGCACCGAGCAAGACGTTCACCACCTTTTGTACGTTCACCACCTGTAACTAGATCAAGACATTTAGCAAATATTACCGCCGTTGATTTTTCTTTAAAATCGTCATACAGTCGACCAAGTACTCCAGTTCAAATTTCCGATAATCCATTTTTTGAACCCCACCTCACAATTGAGAATCCGGAGAATATTCAGGGACGATTCATAGATCCTGAACCACTAAATTTTCCTCCGGAACCACCAATCATTCAAACAGAGATTGTTGAGGAACGAACCATTAAATCAGAATCTTCTAGTGATTCCGATTCAACAAATTCAATTATGGAAGTAACAGAACCATTAAGTATGGAAGACCGAATGAGAGCTAAACGCACTGGCCAAGGTTACGCAATTACTCATCCAGACATTAATGCGCCAGATTATGAAATCAAAGGACAAATTCTACACATGGTGACTAATCAATGCCAATTTAGTGGTGCGCCGAAGGAAGATCCAAATGAACATTTACGTACCTTTAATAGGATCTGCACACTATTTAAAATCCGAGAAGTAGAGGATGAACAGATATATCTCATGTTATTTCCCTGGACTTTAAAGGGAGAAGCCAAAGATTGGTTGGAATCGTTACCTGAAGGGGCGATTGATACATGGGACGTTTTAGTTGAAAAATTTCTTAAACAATTTGTAACGACCCGCACTTTTCCGATCGTTCTATACTTATGAGATTAATATTTACATAAATTAAACCTTACCAACATGATAAGCAATCCAAATTGTTGAGACTTATGTTTTTGAAAAGAGTTTTACACAACGTTTGACCGTCTAGTTTGACCGATGATATCACGAACTATACAATATATGATAATTATACATACATATTTAACATGATCTAAGGATGTTTTAATATCTCATTTTGTATTAATAACAAAAAGTCATAAGTATATTTTGAAACTACTAACTTAAGTTTTCAAAACAATAACCTACGTAACGTTATTTGACATAAATACTGATGATTTATAATGTTTATACATATATCGTATAAGTAATGTATTTAATCATTTTTAAAGGGCTTTTATACATAAAACAATATAAGTATATTTATAAAAGATAGTTATATTTGAATTCTCGTTCCGTTTCCTCAATAATCCTATACGTATATCTAGGGTACTATACACAGCTTCTAGAAGTATTTACTATTGGTATATACCAATAGAAATCTTCAATTATTGGAATAATATGTCATTCATGACATAATAAATTTTAACTTATCTTAGATATTTTCACTAAAAACCAAATTTTCAAGCCTATAAATAAGCACCATTTCTAACTCATTTTTACACATTCATTTTCCAAATTTTACTTCCAATTTTCACACACACTTGCAAGAACTCTCTCAACTTTTATTTTACTACTTCTTTCCAGCAACTTTACATTTTAAACTTGAGGTAAAAACTCTACTTCAACTCTTTTTCAATTCATATATTTAAAGCTATATATATAAGAGTTTATAAACTAGAACATAGTTTGAATGATTTCAAACTTGTTCGCAAACTAAATAGATCCTTCTAACTTAACTTTTAAAATACTTCAAGACCTGTAACATATCTTAATTATATGCTAACTTAACAAGGTATAACTTGGTTTTTCAAAGAACACCTTAAAAACTGAATTTACGACGTCGGAGTGCAACCGGGGGCTGTTTTGGATTGGATAATTAAAAACCATCTTAAACTTTGAATTGGAGGTTTATTTTCTGGAAAAATGATTTTTACTATGAATATGATAACACATAAAAATTTCATGATTTAACTCAAAGTATAAGTATTTTTAGAAAAATAATCATTTGAGGTTGTTTACATGATGGAAAATGATTAACTTCATAAGTTTCACTAAAGTTTGACCTATGCCGTGTGATTTTGAATACAAACTAAGGTATTTACAGTTCATAGTCTTAAAGAGGGACTCGATCCAAGGAGATGGCAAGTTGAATCAACGAAAACGGAGTTGTAACGAAGAAACTATGACCGAAACAAAATCGGATATCCAAGACTAGTTTAGCCACGAAAATAATTGGGAAAAAATTAAATAAATCACATCTTTTTAAGTTAACATGATATTTTATATATATGTACTTATAATTCAATTTTATATGGTTCAGGATCACCCGTAAACAACACAAGAAGATTAATCATAAGATCCCATGATTGTACGCAACACGTCATTTGACAACACCGGTACTTTATGTACGCAACACGTCATTTGACAACACCGGTACCATGGGTCAAGATTAATCTCGACCATTACATATACGATGGGGTTTTATTTATTTCGTTGGGGGTTTTATTTATTTCATTGCGGGTATATTAAACATCTAAAAATGAACCATTAAAATTGAATTACTAACAACGAACTGCTAACTACGGACTAAGGAATTATTCAAAGTATTAAAAGTATAACAAGTATATATATGTGACGTTTGTTTAAAAAGAAAAGGTATTGATATATTATATATGGATAGGTTCGTGATATCAACCGGAGACCAAGTCAAATTATATATATATCTTCAAGACGAAAGTGAGTATATAGTCCCACTTTTAAACTCTAAATATTTCGGGATGAGAATACATGTATTTTATGTTTTACGTTATGGACACAAGTAACTGAAAAATATATTCTACGTTGAGTTGTACCACTGGCATACTTCCCTGTAGCTTGGTAACTGTTATTTACAGCGGTATTGTAAACGCGAATCCTGTTGATAGATCTATCGGGCCTGACAACCCCAACCGGACTGGACGACCAGTATTCAACGGTTGCACAGTACTTCGTTTCGTGACTACACTTGGTACGGTGTAGTAAGATTTCATAATAAAGGGAATATGCGACGTGATTAAATGTTAAGTATGGTTACCAAGTGCTCAACCACTTAGAATATTTTTATTAAACTGTTTATATACGAAATCTTGTGGTCTATATATATATATTACTGCCGGCATTAAACCTATATCTCACCAACTTTATGTTGACCTTTTAAAACATGTCTATTCTCAGGTGATTACTAAAGCTTCCGCTGCATTATGTTGAATTTGAGCAGGATCTTGCGTACGCATATTTGTGTCAAAAATAAAACTGCATACCCAAGGATTTGTGTTGTAAAATATGCTCGAAATCGTGTTGTTATCATTATATGTAAAGTTTGTAAGTCGAAGATTATCGCTAAACGATAATCATCTTTTTATTGTCTAAAGCTTGTAACAAAAATAATGGTTATGGTTTGTAATGTATAATATATGCAGTTTCTCTTTTAAAAATGTCGCATATAGAGGTCAATACCTCGCAATGAAATCATACGTTATCTAACACGTTCTTATGGTTAAGGACGGGTTATGACATGTGGTATCAGAGCGGTGGTCTTAGCGAACCAGGTTTGCATTAGTGTGTCTAACTGATAAGTCGTTAGGATACATTAGTAAGTCTGGACTTTGACCGGGTCTGATTTAAAAACCATTGCTTATCATTGTTGGTTAAAATTTATATGTAAATATTATGTAGTACTAATGGGTTAGTTGTTGTATGATAGATGTCGGGCTCAAAACTTGTTATCACATTCAGCGACTCCGAACCAGAATCTTCATATGGTGTTCCAGTCATTAACCTATCCGATGACGAAAATAATATCTTTGGGGAAGACTCACAAATTCCGGATGAACCGACTATAGAGAACCCGGAAAGTGAACCCGAGGAGGAAAGTGAACCCGAGGAGGAAAGTGAACCCGAGGAAGAAATACAGGAAATTACAAAAGACGAGTTCGAACTAGGAAAGAAACGAAAGGCTAATGAATTAGAAAATTCAAATCCCGAGTTTAGTAAGGATGATGTGGCACCAACTCCACTAGACACTACCACCCCTATTTCCGCTATTCCTATTCGTGCTGTCCCGGCATCCAGTTCTTCAGTCCCACAGCCAAAATATAGGCAGACAGCCAGGATAAGCGTTAAGCGATTCTTTGAACCTAAACGTCCTAGAAAATAGACCAAACGATGCGCTGCCGTATTAAACCATGGGATCATATAATGTTTTGTATAATATTATTAGTGTGGTTTGCTTAATGTTCGATATAAGATAAGCATATGTAAAATAGTGAAGTGTGAAATGCAATAATTTTCCATGGTTAAGTATTATTTAGATGGTAGTAATTGATTCTGTACTAAGCTATTAAGTATGGACATTAACGGGTAGGTACTACCCTGGATATAATTATAAAACGCTAATAAGAAGAAAAGGCTTTTATAATAATACCTGGTTCATATTATTAATAAGCTATAATGTACTGTAAATATACACTACATCTATAATATTCCATGTGAATAATTATTTTCTTTTCATTCTTATAGAAGAATATGGCGCGATTGAACCGAATGACGGAACAAGAAATCCAGGAACTCATCAATCAACGAGTGAACGACAGAATGTTATGGATCGAGGCTGCAAGAGGTGCTGCAGTTAACCCAAATCCTCGTGTGGGGTGCACTTACAAAACTTTTCAAGCTTGCAAGCCCTCATCATTCAGTGGAACAGAAGGACCAATCGGTTTAACCCGGTGGATAGAAAAGATGGAGACTGTGTTTAAAATCAGTGGTTGTGTTGAAAAGGACATGACCAAGTATGCATCGTGCACTTTACAAGATAGTGCACTCACGTGGTGGAAAAATTATGTGAAGGCTGTAGGAGGAGATGTAGCTTATGATACTCCGTGGGAAGAATTCAAAACAATGTTAATCAACGAATATTGTCCAAGGAACGAGGTTAGGAAGTTGGAAGATGAGTTACGAAGTCTGAAGGTTATTGGTACTGAAATCACCAACTACAATCAGCGATTCATGGAATTAGTTTTGCTATGTCCTGAATTGGTTCCAACCGAAGAACGGAAGATTGAAATGTACAAAGATGGTTTGCCCAAAAAGGTCAAGGCAAACGTTACAGCATCGAAACCTAAGACAATTCATGAAGCTATAACCATGGCAAACGAGCTAATGGATCAGGTCATCATGGATAAGAAAGCATCCAATACTGATGTGAAGGTATCAGGTAACAAAAGAAAGTGGAATGGAAATTATGATCGAGGTAACCAACAACAATCTTTTAAGAAACAAGAAACCATACAAGGTGCAGGTAGTGGTTCAAGCTTTGGTTACAAAGGACAAAATCCTTTATGCAACCGATGCCACAAACATCACTCTGGCTACTGTAATGTGGTATGCAACAAATGTAATCGAAAGGGTCATCTTGCTGAAGATTGTAGGGCTCTCGTTACAAATACAAATGGTACCAAGACTCCTGCCACCAATGCAAATAGAACTGCTTTGGCTACCATTACTTGTTATGGGTGTGGAAAACAAGGTCACTATAAGAGCCAGTGTCCGAATCCAGAGAAGAATAATGGATCTGCACGTGGAAGAGCATTTGTTATTAATGCTAGAGAGGCGTGTGAAGACCCGGAGCTTGTTACGGGTACGTTTACCATTAATAACTTATCCGCATCTATTATATTTGATACTGGTGCCGATAGAAGTTACGTGAGTAGAGGCTTTTACGCTAAATTGAATTGTTCATCATTACCTCTAGATGCTAAGTACATGATTGAGTTAGCTAATGGTAAACTAATTAAAGCCGATAAAATTTGCCGTGATTGTAAAATAAATTTAGCCGGAGAAACATTTAAAATTGACTTAATACCCGTAGAATTAGGAAGTTTTGATGTAATAGTCGGCATGGACTGGATGTCCAAAGTAGGAGCTGAAGTTGTGTGTGCCAAGAAGGCAATTCGCATTCCTTGTAAGGATAGAATGCCGGTGATGATTTATGGAGAGAAGGGTAACTCAAAGCTAAAACTCATTAGTTATTTGAAAGCTCAAAAGTGCTTGAAGAAAGGGTGCTATGCTATCTTAGCACATGTTAATAAAGTCGAAAAGAAAGAAAAAGAGAAGTGCATCAACGACGTGCCTGTGGCAAGAGATTTTCCTGAAGTTTTTCCGGAAGAGTTGCCGGGATTACCTCCATTTAGATCTGTAGAATTTCAAATAGATTTAGTACCAGGAGCCGCACCAGTGGCTCGTGCTCCATATAGACTTGCACCGTCCGAGTTAAAAGAACTTCAGAGTCAGTTAAAAGAATTACTGGATCATAGATTCATACGACCAAGTACTTCACCGTGGGGAGCTCCGATTCTATTTGTTAAAAAGAAAGATGGATCTTTTAGGATGTGTATAGATTATCGTGAATTAAATAAGTTAACTATCAAAAATCGGTATCCACTACCGAGAATTGACGACTTATTTGATCAACTCCAGGGATCATGTGTTTATTCGAAAATCGACCTAAGATCGGGCTATCATCAACTACGTGTCAAAGAAGAGGACATTCCGAAAACTGCTTTTCGGACACGTTATGGTCATTACGAATTTTTGGTCATGCCGTTTGGATTGACGAATGAGCCAGCTGTATTCATGGACCTCATGAATCGAGTTTGTAGTCCGTATTTAGATAAGTTTGTTATCATTTTCATTGATGACATTCTTATCTATTCCAAGAGTGAGCAAGAGCATGAGCAGTATTTAAGGTTGATATTAGAGTTGTTGAGAAAAGAACAGCTATACGCTAAATTTTCTAAGTGTGCTTTCTGGTTGAAAGAAGTGCAATTTCTTGGCCACGTTGTTAGTAGCAAAGGAATTCAGGTTGATCCAGCAAAAATTGAAGCCATTGAAAAATGGGAGACTCCTAAGACACCAATGCAGATACGCCAATTTTTGGGTTTAGCCGGTTATTATAGAAGGTTTATTCAAGATTTTTCCCGAATAGCTAAGCCGTTGACAGCATTAACGCAAAAAGGGAAGAAATACGAATGGACCTCGGAGCAGGAGAACGCATTTCAATTACTGAAGAAGAAGTTAACTACGGCGCCTATTTTATCGTTACCTGAAGGGAACGATGATTTTGAAATATATTATGACGCTTCGCGACAAGGTTTTGGTTGTGTTCTTATGCAACGAAAGAAAGTTATTGCATACGCATCTCGACAATTGAAGATTCACGAGCGGAATTATACGACGCATGATCTAGAACTGGGAGCAGTCGTGTTTGCGTTAAAGATACGGAGACACTACTTATATGGGGTTAGATGCACTGTGTTTACTGATCATAAAAGCCTTCAACATATTTTCGATCAAAAACAGCTGAACATGAGGCAACGTAGGTGGGTTGAGTTAATAAATGACTATGATTGTGAAATTCGTTATCATCCCGGGAAAGCGAACGTGGTGGCCGACGCTCTAAGCAGAAAGGAACGAGAACTAATTCGAGTACGAGCGATGAACATAAAAATTCGCATGAATCTCAACTCACAAATCAAAGAAGTTCAACGAGAAGCACTTACTAAAGAAAATATAGGAAATGAAATAATGAAGAAGTATGAGAAGCAACTCGTTATACGGGAAGATGGAATTCGATATTTTGCAAACCGTATTTGGGTACCGAAGTTGGGTGGATTAAGGAAGTTGATATTGAACGAGGCACATAAGACAAGATACTCGATACATCCTGGAGTTGGAAAGATGTATCAAGATCTTAAGACACATTATTGGTGGCCTAACTTAAAGACAGACGTTGCAACATATGTTGGGGAGTGTTTAACTTGTTCCAAGGTCAAGGCAGAACACCAGAAACCATCAGGGTTACTTCAACAACCAGAAATCCCAGAATGGAAATGGGATGGTATTACCATGGATTTCATCACGAAGTTACCAAAGACTGCCTGGGGATACGACACCATTTGGGTGATTGTTGATCGTCTTACCAAATCTGCCCATTTCTTGCCTATAAAGGAAACGGATAGAATGGAGAAACTATTACGATTGTATATAAAGGAAATTGTTTCAAGGCATGGAATACCTATTTCCATTATATCCGATCGTGATAGTAGATTTACCTCAAAGTTCTGGCAAGCACTACAGGAGGCACTAGGAACTCGTTTAGATATGAGTACCGCATATCATCCGCAAACCGACGGGCAGAGTGAAAGAACGATTCAGACTCTTGAAGACATGCTCAGGGCATGTGTGATCGATTTTGGAAACGGATGGGATAAGTATCTACCGTTAGCAGAATTTTCGTATAATAATAGTTATCATGCAAGCATTAAAGCTGCACCATTCGAAGCATTGTATGGAAGGAAGTGTAGATCTCCTATCTGTTGGAATGAAGTAGGAGATCGACAATTAACTGGTCCCGAGATCATACACGAAATGACTGAGAAGATAGTACAAATCAAGGAGAGATTGAAGACAGCCCGAAGTCGCCAAAAGAGCTACGCCGATGTCCGAAGGAAACCATTAGAGTTTCAGATTGGGGACATGTTTATGCTAAAGGTGTCACCTTGGAAAGGTGTAATACGTTTCGGTAAAAGAGGTAAACTGAACCCAAGATATGTAGGCCCGTTCAAGATCATCGAACGCATTGGACCGGTAGCTTATCGACTCGAGTTACCGCAACAACTCGCCGGAGTACACAATACCTTTCACGTCTCAAACCTTAAGAAGTGTCTTGCAAAGGAAGACCTCACCATTCCTCTTGAAGAAATCCATGTCGATGAGAAACTACAATTCATCGAAGAACCAATCGAAATCATGGATCGTGAAGTTAAACAGCTCAAGCAGAGCAACATACCAATCGTTAAGGTTCGTTGGAATGCTCGAAGAGGTCCTGAGTTTACTTGGGAACGAGAGGATCAGATGAAACAAAAGTATCCACACTTGTTTCTCGATGACGCAAAATAGGTACAATTTTAAAATTTCGGGACGAAATTTATTTAACGGGTAGGTACTGTAACGACCCGCACTTTTCCGATCGTTCTATACTTATGAGATTAATATTTACATAAATTAAACCTTAC
Source organism: Rutidosis leptorrhynchoides (assembly GCF_046630445.1). Taxonomy (NCBI): domain Eukaryota; kingdom Viridiplantae; phylum Streptophyta; class Magnoliopsida; order Asterales; family Asteraceae; genus Rutidosis; species Rutidosis leptorrhynchoides. Next base: position 86,317,903 of record NC_092340.1, on the reverse strand, counting down.
CAACATGATAAGCAATCCAAATTGTTGAGACTTATGTTTTTGAAAAGAGTTTTACACAACGTTTGACCGTCTAGTTTGACCGATGATATCACGAACTATACAATATATGATAATTATACATACATATTTAACATGATCTAAGGATGTTTTAATATCTCATTTTGTATTAATAACAAAAAGTCATAAGTATATTTTGAAACTACTAACTTAAGTTTTCAAAACAATAACCTACGTAACGTTATTTGACATAAATACTGATGATTTATAATGTTTATACATATATCGTATAAGTAATGTATTTAATCATTTTTAAAGGGCTTTTATACATAAAACAATATAAGTATATTTACAAAAGATAGTTATATTTGAATTCTCGTTCCGTTTCCTCAATAATCCTATACGTATATCTAGGGTACTATACACAGCTTCTAGAAGTATTTACTATTGGTATATACCAATAGAAATCTTCAATTATTGGAATAATATGTCATTCATGACATAATAAATTTTAACTTATCTTAGATATTTTCACTAAAAACCAAATTTTCAAGCCTATAAATAAGCACCATTTCTAACTCATTTTTACACATTCATTTTCCAAATTTTACTTCCAATTTTCACACACACTTGCAAGAACTCTCTCAACTTTTATTTTACTACTTCTTTCCAGTAACTTTACATTTTAAACTTGAGGTAAAAACTCTACTTCAACTCTTTTTCAATTCATATATTTAAAGCTATATATATAAGAGTTTATAAACTAGAACATAGTTTGAATGATTTCAAACTTGTTCGCAAACTAAATAGATCCTTCTAACTTAACTTTTAAAATACTTCAAGACCTATAACATATCTTAATTATATGCTAACTTAACAAGGTATAACTTGGTTTTTCAAAGAACACCTTAAAAACTGAATTTACGACGTCGGAGTGCAACCGGGGGCTGTTTTGGATTGGATAATTAAAAACCATCTTAAACTTTGAATTGGAGGTTTATTTTCTGGAAAAATGATTTTTACTATGAATATGATAACACATAAAAATTTCATGATTTAACTCAAAGTATAAGTATTTTTAGAAAAATAATCATTTGAGGTTGTTTACATGATGGAAAATGATTAACTTCATAAGTTTCACTAAAGTTTGACCTATGCCGTGTGATTTTGAATACAAACTAAGGTATTTACAGTTCATAGTCTTAAAGAGGGACTCGATCCAAGGAGATGGCAAGTTGAATCAACGAAAACGGAGTTGTAACGAAGAAACTATGACCGAAACAAAATCGGATATCCAAGACTAGTTTAGCCACGAAAATAATTGGGAAAAAATTAAATAAATCACATCTTTTTAAGTTAACATGATATTTTATATATATGTACTTATAATTCAATTTTATATGGTTCAGGATCACCCGTAAACAACACGAGAAGATTAATCATAAGATCCCATGATTGTACGCAACACGTCATTTGACAACACCGGTACTTTATGTACGCAACACGTCATTTGACAACACCGGTACCATGGGTCAAGATTAATCTCGACCATTACATATACGATGGGGTTTTATTTATTTCGTTGGGGGTTTTATTTATTTCATTGCGGGTATATTAAACATCTAAAAATGAACCATTAAAATTGAATTACTAACAACGAACTGCTAACTACGGACTAAGGAATTATTCAAAGTATTAAAAGTATAACAAGTATATATATGTGACGTTTGTTTAAAAAGAAAAGGTATTGATATATTATATATGGATAGGTTCGTGATATCAACCGGAGACCAAGTCAAATTATATATATATCTTCAAGACGAAAGTGAGTATATAGTCCCACTTTTAAACTCTAAATATTTCGGGATGAGAATACATGTATTTTATGTTTTACGTTATGGACACAAGTAACTGAAAAATATATTCTACGTTGAGTTGTACCACTGGCATACTTCCCTGTAGCTTGGTAACTGTTATTTACAGCGGTATTGTAAACGCGAATCCTGTTGATAGATCTATCGGGCCTGACAACCCCAACCGGACTGGACGACCAGTATTCAACGGTTGCACAGTACTTCGTTTCTTGACTACACTTGGTACGGTGTAGTAAGATTTCATAATAAAGGGAATATGCGACGTGATTAAATGTTAAGTATGGTTACCAAGTGCTCAACCACTTAGAATATTTTTATTAAACTGTTTATATACGAAATCTTGTGGTCTATATATATATATATTGCTGCCGGCATTAAACCTATATCTCACCAACTTTATGTTGACCTTTTAAAACATGTCTATTCTCAGGTGATTACTAAAGCTTCCGCTGCATTATGTTGAATTTGAGCAGGATCTTGCGTACGCATATTTGTGTCAAAAATAAAACTGCATACCCAAGGATTTGTGTTGTAAAATATGCTCGAAATCGTGTTGTTATCATTATATGTAAAGTTTGTAAGTCGAAGATTATCGCTAAACGATAATCATCTTTTTATTGTCTAAAGCTTGTAACAAAAATAATGGTTATGGTTTGTAATGTATAATATATGCAGTTTCTCTTTTAAAAATGTCGCATATAGAGGTCAATACCTCGCAATGAAATCATACGTTATCTAACACGTTCTTATGGTTAAGGACGGGTTATGACACAATTCTTTCCTGCATCTAAAGCCGTAAGACTTCAAGGAGAAATTGTTACATTCACACAGAAGCCGAATGAAACTCTATATGAGGCGTGGACTAGATTTGGAAAGTTGTTAAGAGGATGTCCGCAACATGGTTTAGATACCTGTCAAATAGTACAAATATTCTACCAAGGATGCGACATCACTACAAGAAAAGACATAGATATAGCAGCTGGTGGTTCTATTATGAAGAAAACCGAAACTGATGCTTACAAAATTATTGATAACACTGCTTCCCACTCACACGAGTGGCACCAAGAAAAAGATATCGTTAGTTCATCTAAAGCAGCTAGAGCCGATTCTAGCCATGACTTAGATTCCATTTCTGCAAAGATAGATGCTGTCGAGAGACGAATGGAAAAGATGACTAAAGATATTCACTCAATACGAATTAGTTGTGAGCAGTGTGGAGGACCACATTTGACAAAAGATTGTCTCAGTATTGAACTAACAATGGAACAAAGAGAGAACATTTCATACATAAACCAAAGGCCTGGAAATAATTATCAGAATAATTATCAACCGCCAAGACCGATTTACAATCAAAACCAGAATTATAACCGAAATATTCCATACAACAACCAACAAGGTCCTAGCAATCAACAAGTATCCAATAATACTTACAATCAGCAAAGACCTAATTTTCAAAACAAACCACCACAACAAACCGATGATAAAAAGCCGAATTTAGAAGATATGATGACGAAGCTAGTTGAAACTCAAACGCAGTTTTTCACATCTCAGAAACAAACTAATGAACAAAATGCTCAAGCATTTAGAAATCAACAAGCTTCTATTCAAAATCTGGAACAAGAAGTAAGTAACCTAGCAAGGTTAATAGGTGAAAGAAAACCGGGAAGTCTACCTAGTGATACAAATGCTAACCCCCGGAATAAAACAGCTAAAGCCATTACCACAAGAAGTGGTACAACACTTAAACCACCTGAAATACTTGTAACTTCTGATGAAGCTATTCCTACTCCACAAGAACCACAACCTGATCAAGATAAGGAAAAAGAACCGGTAGTTGAAGAGGTTAATGAAGATAACACAGTTAAGGCTAAACCTTATGTTAAAACATACCAACCACCACTTCCTTACCCGAGTAAAATGAAGAAAGAGAAACTTGAAGCCGAGCAATCCAAATTATTGGATATGTTTAAACAGATAAATGTAAATCTTCCTTTCATTGATTTGATTTCAGGAATGCCTAGATATGCTAAATTCTTGAAAGATCTAATCTCGAATAGAAAGAAAATGGAAGAACTCTCGGCTGTTACCATGAATGCTAATTGTTCAGCAGTGCTGTTGAATAAGATACCAGAAAAATTATGTGATCCAGGAAGTTTCACAATTCCATGTTTTCTGGGTAGTCTTAGTTCAATAGAAGCATTGGCAGACTTAGGTGCTAGTATTGTGATGACCCGGAAATTTTCGATCAAATTTAAACTTTAATCTTTATATGTTTCCGACACGATAAGCAAAGTCTGTAATGTGAAGTCTCAAAAACTTTGAACTGTGTTCATATATTCAATTGACCTTCGACCATTGCCGACGATTCACGAACAATTGTTTGTAAATAAATATCTAAGTATATATAATAATTTGAAATTATAAAATATAATTTAAACATTAAAATTAAATATATAAACTAAGATATAAAATAATTAAGTATAATTTAAAATGAATCTATATATAAATATATATATAATTTCTAAGCATAAATATTATTATATGTATATAATAATATATATAGTGTATGAATATTCAATTATATATACTAAATAATTAGTAACTATGACATAATTGTTAAAATATGATCTTAATATATTAAATGTAATTACAAGTTGAAATTATAGTTGTTATACTAATATTATTAGTACTATCATTATTATTATTAATATTAGTATTATGAATATTAATATTTTAATATAATATGTAGATATAAAAATTTAATTTGTTATATTATTATTAATATTACTAATATATAAGTAATATTATGAAAATTATCATTTATTATGATTACTAAAATTGTATTTTTATCATAAACAAAAAATATATAATTTTATCAGTTTATTTATAACATAAATATTATTATTATTAGTAATATTATTATTTTTATTAATACTAACAGCATATTTATAATTAGGATAGTTATTATTTAATTATATTAAATATTAAATATTAAATATAATATATAAGAATGCGTTTGAGGGTTCTGTATATCCATCAGACTTTTAATTTTTTTTTTCTTTTCTTTTCCTACTTCTGTTAATCGGTTCCTGCTCAAGATTCTTAGTGATCTCACTTAATCACTACAAAACAACTGCTAGCGAATTTTATTTGTCACCTCCAGCTGTTTATTTATTTTCTTTATTGCTCTGTTTTAAAATTGGTGTACTTGTTGTCTATAAGTTGTTATATGTCAATATCACTTCCAATACAGAACAAATTAGATCGACTATTGTTACAGTATCCATCAACAACTTGAACTATATATCTATATTCTGCAAATTCGATATATTAAAATCAAAAATTTCATAAAACCCGTCGACTTCTCTGTACTTTCACCTTTTCATTCATAATTCCAAATCAAATGAAATATCAAAATCCTTAAATGCAATTTTGTTAGGAACTGTTCAATCAATCTATCTGCAAAAGCTCAATGTTAAATTCTTTCTATCCAATTCCAATTTCGAGGTCAAACCTTAATTACAAAAGTCAACTAAATTGTTCTTGAGAGAAATTGGAATTCGTTTTTAGTATTCAAGATAAATTGATGGGTGATAAAGGTTCTAGGGGTGAATTAAAACCTATTTCATGTTGTGAGTTTTGTATAAAACGATCTCGAAATCGATTTTGATATTTTTTTTTCCTTTCATTATCATCGAACAGAAGCATCATGTAATTACATTTATATTTTTTTTTTCTTCCAATTAACTATAAATAAAGGATTCTATTCGATTTTAAACCTATCTGTAACTGAGTAACTCGATTTTTGGTTGTGAAAACGATTTTGGATCGATGGGATTTTGAATGAGGGAGATGAAGTTGAGCATATAGATGATTACGAGTTATATTTATTTAAAACTGGTATTTAATCAGAAAAGTTACTTTGGTCCAATGGTTGAGATGCTTGCGGGTATTCGAGAGGTCGGAGGTTCGAGCCTCGTAGTGGGCATTTTTTTTACATCAAGCCTTTTCAAGGGTATATTTTTCTATTTTAATTTCTATTATTATTATTAGCATTATTATTATTATTAGTTATTATGATTATTATTATGGATATTATTATTGTTTTTATAGTTATCATTGTTATTGTTATATTATCATTATTATTAAGAGTGTTAATGATAATAATATGTTATACAATTAAATTTGAAATAAGTATGATAAGTAGTACTACTTGTAATATAAATAATTATAATATAAATATGAATGAAAATAAAAGATAAGTAGAATTGTTTACGAAAATAAATGTGTATATATGATAAGTAATATGATTATGATATAAAGTTTATAAAATAATACGAAATACTATGATAAGTTAGCTTGAGGATTAGAATTTACGATGATTAAAAATGTATAGCTATATGTAACATATATATATATATATATATATATATATATATATATATATATATATATATATATATATATATATATATATATATGTTTAGAAAAATCATAAAAGTTTAAACTTTAATATGAGTATTACTATGAATCTACTTTTGATATATACCAACTTTTATTAATTTAAGGTGTAAATATTAATTATATAAATTATGCATATAATAAAGTACAAAATATATTTCAACCATAAATGAGAATTTTGTATAAAAATATAAATATAGCTTAGTATAGATTAATGAAACATTTGTAATATTACATATAAGTTTTAATAATCATATTAACATATTATATATAAATATTCATATATAACAACTTAAGTATTTTAATATAATACAAACCAAAAATATATTAATATAACTATATAGATATTAATTATTTGAAATATATACACAAATTAAACACATAATATATAAATCTAGATATAATAAATAAATTTATCCGATTACAAGTATATGTTTTAATATATATACAAAAGATATAGGTTCGTGAATCTGAGGCCAACCCTGCATTGTCCAGTTTCGTCGTATGAATATTTTTACTACAAAATATTGGACGGTGAGTTTCATTATTCCATTTTTATATATATATTTGGGCTGAGAATACATGCAATGTTTTAATAACTATTTTACAATATTTATATGTGTGAGTTTCATTTGCCCTTTTTACCCTTTATATTTTTGGGCTGAGAATACATGCGCAATTTTTATAAATGTTTTACGAAATAGACACAAGTAATCGAAACTACATTATATGGTTGAATTATCGAAATCGAATATGCCCCTTTTTATTAAGTCTGGTAATCTAAGAATTAGGGAACAGAAACCCTAATTGATGCGAATCCTAAAGATAGATCTATCGGGCCCAACAAGCCCCATCCAAAGTACCGGATGCTTTAGTACTTCGAAATTTATATCATGTCCGAAGGAGGATCCCGGAATGATGGGGATATTCTTATATACATATTGTGAATGTCGGTTACCAGGTGTTCAATCCATATGAATGATTATTTTGTCTCTATGCATGGGACATATGTTTATGAGAAATGGAAATATGAAATCTTGTGGTCTATTAAAATTATGAAATGATTATTTATGTTAAACTAATGAACTCACCAACCTTTTGGTTGACACTTTAAAGCATGTTTATTCTCAGATATGAAAGAAATCTTCCGCTGTGCATTTTGCTCACTTTAAAGATATTACTTGGAGTCATTCATGACATATTTCAAAAGACGTTGCATTCGAGTCGTCGAGTTCATCAAGATCATTATTTAGATAATTATAATTAGATATATTATGAAATGGTATGCATATCGTCAATTTTCGATGTAAGGAAGTTTGTCTTTTCAAAACGAATGCAATGTTTGTAAAATGTATCATATAGAGGTCAAGTACCTCGCGATGTAACCAACTATTGTGAATCGTTTGTAATCGATGTGGACTTTGTCCGGATGGATTAGGACGGGTCCTTTCAAGTATAAATCTAATGCCATATTCACTATACGCTAAACTAGACCTTGGAGAATTGAAACCAACTAGAATAAGTATACAACTAGCCGATCGATCAATAAAATATCCTAGAGGGATAATGGAGAACATGCTAGTTAAAGTTGGTACTTTAGTATTTCCAGTAGATTTTGTTGTTTTGGACATGGAAGAAGATTCTCAAGTTCCTCTCATATTAGGAAGACCATTCTTAAACACGGCTAAAGCAATGATAGACGTGTTCGGTAAGAAATTGACCCTAAGTATAGAGGATGAGAGTGTTACCTTTTCAGTTGATAGAGCAATGCAACAACCACAATCTGCAGATGATACATGTTATTATATTCAAACTATAGATGCACATGCAGAATTATTAGAAGAATTTCTAGAGTTACAAGGAACAGGAGAATGTTCTTTAGGAGAAGGTAATGAACCAATTGATGAAGTTGAAATGTTAGCTACACTTATAGCTAATGGATATGAACCAACAACGGAAGAAATTCAAATGCTAAAAGAAGAAGACAGATATCGATACAAATCATCGATAGAAGAACCTCCGAAATTAGAGTTAAAGCCACTTCCAAACCATTTGGAATACGCTTATTTACATTGTGAATCTGAATTACCTGTAATAATATCATCTTCTCTTACTAAAAATGAGAAATCGAAACTCATTTCTGTGTTGAAAGCTCATAAACCAGCCATTGCATGGAAGATTCATGATATTAAAGGAATAAGTCTTTCGTATTGCACACATAAAATCCTTATAGAAGAAGGTCATAAAACGTATGTGCAACGCCAACGAAGACTAAATCCTAATATGCAAGATGTAGTTAAGAAAGAGATTATTAAACTACTAGATGCAGGTCTAATTTATCCAATTTCTGATAGTCCATGGGTAAGCCCAGTTCAATGCGTGCCTAAGAAGGGTGGCATGACAGTCATTACAAATGAGAAAAATGAGCTTATTCCTACTAGGACTGTAACAGGATGGCGTGTGTGTATTGATTATAGAAAATTAAATGACGCCACCAGAAAAGATCACTTTCCCTTACCTTTCATTGATCAAATGTTGAAAAGATTAGCCGGAAATAGTTACTATTGTTTTCTAGATGGATTTTCCGGATATTTTCAAATTCCAATAGCACCCGAAGATCAAGAGAAAACCACATTCACGTACCCTTATGGTACTTTTGCTTACAAACGCATTCCATTTGGACTTTGCAACGCCCCTGTAACCTTTCAAAGGTGTATGATGGCGATTTTTCACGACATGATAGAAGAATGCATGGAAGTTTTCATGGATGACTTTTCAGTCTTCGGTGATACATTTGAATCATGTCTAGTTAATCTGGAACGAATGCTTATTAGATGCGAACAATCAAATCTAGTACTTAATTGGGAGAAATGCCATTTCATGGTTAAAGAAGGCATCGTTCTTGGACATAAAATTTCAAAAGAAGGAATTGAAGTGGATAGAGCTAAAGTAGATGTAATTGCTAAACTTCCACATCCCACCAATGTTAGAGGAGTTAGGAGTTTTCTAGGGCATGCCGGTTTTTACCGACGTTTCATAAAAGATTTTTCTAAAATTGCCACTCCTATGAATAAACTCCTAGAAAAGGATGCTCCATTCATCTTTTCAGATGAGTGTATCAAATCTTTTAATATTCTTAAAGAGAAACTCACTAATGCGCCGATCATGATAACACCAAGTTGGAATCTACCATTTGAACTAATGTGCGATGCAAGTGATTTTGCAATGGGAGCCGTTTTAGGACAAAGGATTGAAAAACGATTTCAACCTATATATTATGCTAGTAAGACGTTACAAGGAGCACAAACGAACTATACAACTACTGAAAAAGAACTCCTTGCTATTGTCTTTGCTTTTGACAAATTTCGATCATATCTCGTTCTAGCAAAAACGGTGGTCTATACCGACCATTCTGCTCTTAGATACCTATTTTCGAAACAAGATGCTAAACCAAGATTAATCCGTTGGATCTTACTCTTACAAGAGTTCGATATTGAAATCCGAGATAAAAGAGGAGCAGAAAATCTCGCCGCTGATCATCTTTCTCGTCTTGAAAATCTCGAATTAGAAGTTCTAAATGAATCGGCCATACAAGACAACTTTCCTGATGAATATCTATTGAAGATAGATTATAAAGAAATTCCATGGTTTGCAGACTATGCAAACTACTTAGTTTGTGGATTCCTTGAAAAAGGATTATCGTACCAAAAACGAAAGAAATTCTTCAGTGATATAAAACACTATTTCTGGGAAGATCCACATTTGTTTAAAAGTTGTCCCGATGGAATAATACGCCGATGTGTATTTGGAGATGAAGCTAGTAAAATTTTAAACCGTTGTCACACAGGACCAACAGGAGGGCATTATGGGCCTCAACTAACAGCAAGAAAAGTTTATGATGCTGGATTCTATTGGCCTACAATTTACAAAGACTCACACCTTCTTTGCAAATCCTGTGATGCTTGTCAAAGGGCCGAAAAAATAAGTCAACGTGATGAAATGCCACAAAATGTCATCCAAGTATGTGAAGTATTTGACATTTGGGGTATTGACTTTATGGGTCCATTTCCAAAATCTCATAATAATCTATATATACTCGTAGCCATTGATTATGTATCTAAATGGGCGGAAGCACAAGCTCTCCCAACTAACGACGCACGAGTTGTAGTCAACTTTTTAAAACGTCTTTTTGCAAGGTTTGGAACACCGAAAGCTTTAATAAGTGATCGGGGTACTCATTTCTGTAATAATCAACTTGAGAAAGTTCTTAATGAAATGTCCCGTTCTTATTGATTAAAAACGTTCCATATTAATTGATTTCGTTGCGAGGTTTTGACCTCTATATGAGACGTTTTTCAAAGACTGCATTCATTTTAAAACAAACCATAACCTTTATTTCATCAATAAAGGTTTAAAAAGCTTTACGTAGATTATCAAATAATGATAATCTAAAATATCCTGTTTACACATGACCATTACATAATGGTTTACAATACAAATATGTTACAACAAAATAAGTTTCTTGAATGCAGTTTTTACATAATATCATACAAGCATGGACTCCAAATCTCGTCCTTATTTAAGTATGCAACAGCGAAAGCTCTTAATAATCACCTGAGAATAAACATGCTTAAAACGTCAACAAAAATGTTGGTGAGTTATAGGTTTAACCTATATATATCAAATCGTAACAATAGACTACAAGATTTCATATTTCAATACACATCCCATACATAGAGATAAAAATCATTCATATGGTGAACACCTGGTAACCGACATTAACAAGATGCATATATAAGAATATCCCCATCATTCTGGGACACCCTTCGGATATGATATAAATTTCGAAGTACTAAAGCATCCGGTACTTTGGATGGGGTTTGTTAAGCCCAATAGATCTATCTTTAGGATTCGCGTCAATTAGGGTGTCTGTTCCCTAATTCTTAGATTACCAGACTTAATAAAAAGGGGCATATTCGATTTTGATAATTCAACCATAGAATGTAGTTTCACGTACTTGTGTCTATTTTGTAAATCATTTATAAAACCTGCATGTATTCTCATCCCAAAAATATTAGATTTTAAAAGTGGGACTATAACTCACTTTCACAGATTTTTTACTTCGTCGGGAAGTAAGACTTGGCCACTGGTTGATTCACGAACCTATAACAATATATACATATATATCAAAGTATGTTCAAAATATATTTACAACGCTTTTAATATATTTTGATGTTTTAAGTTTATTAAGTCAGCTGTCCTCGTTAGTAACCTACAACTAGTTGTCCACAGTTAGATGTACAGAAATAAATCGATTAATATTATCTTGAATCAATCCACGACCCAGTGTATACGTATCTCAGTATTGATCACAACTCAAACTATATATATTTTGGAATCAACCTCAACCCTGTATAGCTAACTCCAACATTCACATATAGAGTGTCTATGGTTGTTCCGAAATATATATAGATGTGTCGACATGATAGGTCGAAACATTGTATACGTGTCTATGGTATCTCAAGATTACATAATATACAATACAAGTTGATTAAGTTATGGTTGGAATAGATCTGTGACCAATTTTCACGTAGCTAAAATGAGAAAAATTATCCAATCTTGTTTTACCCATAACTTCTTCATTTTAAATCCGTTTTGAGTGAATCAAATTGCTATGGTTTCATATTGAACTCTATTTTATGAATCTAAACAGAAAAAGTATAGGTTTATAGTTAAAAAATAAGTTACAAGTTGTTTTTGTAAGGGTAGTCATTTCAGTCGAAAGAACGATGTCTAGATGACCATTTTAGAAAACATACTTCCACTTTGAGTTTAACCATAATTTTTGGATATAGTTTCATGTTCATAATAAAAATCATTTTCTCAGAATAACAACTTATAAATCAAAGTTTATCATAGTTTTTAATTAACTAACCCAAAACAGCCCGCGGTGTTACTACGACGGCGTAAATCCGGTTTTACGGTGTTTTTCGTGTTTCCAGGTTTTAAATCATTAAGTTAGCATATCATACAGATATAGAACATGTGTTTAGTTGATTTTAAAAGTCAAGTTAGAAGGATTAACTTTTGTTTGCGAACAAGTTTAGAATTAACTAAACTATGTTCTAGTGATTACAAGTTTAAACCTTCGAATAAGATAGCTTTATATGTATGAATCGAATGATGTTATGAACATCATTACTACCTTAAGTTCCTTGGATAAACCTACTAGAAAAGAGAAAAATGGATCTAGCTTCAATGGATCCTTGGATGGATCGAAGTTCTTGAAGCAGAATCATGACACGAAAACAAGTTCAAGTAAGATCATCACTTGAAATAAGATAGTTATAGTTATAGAAATTGAACCAAAGTTTGAATATGATTATTACCTTGTATTAGAATGATAACCTACTGTAAGAAACAAAGATTTCTTGAGGTTGGATGATCACCTTACAAGATTGAAAGTGAGCTAGCAAACTTGAAAGTATTCTTGATTTTATGAAACTAGAACTTTTGGAATTTATGAAGAACACTTAGAACTTGAAGATAGAACTTGAGAGAGATCAATTAGATGAAGAAAATTAAAGAATGAAAGTGTTTGTAGGTGTTTTTGGTCGTTGGTGTATGGATTAGATATAAAGGATATGTAATTTTGTTTTCATGTAAATAAGTCATGAATGATTACTCATATTTTTGTAATTTTATGAGATATTTCATGCTAGTTGCCAAATGATGGTTCTCACATGTGTTAGGTGACTCACATGGGCTGCTAAGAGCTGATCATTAGAGTGTATATACCAATAGTACATACATCTAAAAGCTGTGTATTGTACGAGTACGAATACGGGTGCATACGAGTAGAATTGTTGATGAAACTGAACGAGGATGTAATTGTAAGCATTTTTGTTAAGTAGAATTATTTTGATAAGTGTCTTGAAGTCTTTCAAAAGTGTATGAATACATATTAAAACACTACATGTATATACATTTTAACTGAGTCGTTAAGTCATCGTTAGTCGTTACATGTAAATGTTGTTTTGAAACCTTTAGGTTAACGATCTTGTTGAATGTTGTTAACCCATTGTTTATTATAACAAATGAGATGTTAAATTATTATATTATCATGATATTATGATATATAATATATCTTAGTATGATGTATATACAGTTAAATGTCGTTACAACGATAATCGTTACATATATGTCTCGTTTCGAAATCATTAAGTTAGTAGTCTTATTTTTACATATGTATTTCATTGTTAATACACTTAATAATATATTTACTTATCATTTAACATAATTAACCAAGTGTATCAATATCTTAATATGATTCATATGTACCTAGTAAGACGTTGTTATAACGATAATCGTTATATATATCGTTTTCGAGTTTCTTAAATTAATAGTCTCATTTTTATGTATATAACTCATTGTTAAAATAACTAATGAGATACATACTTATAATAAAAACATGTTAACTATATATATAACCATATATATGTCATCGTATAGTTTTTACAAGTTTTAACGTTCGTGAATCACCGGTCAACTTGGGTGGTCAATTGTCTATATGAAACATATTTCAATTAATCAAGTCTTAACAAGTTTGATTGCTTAACATGTTGGAAACATTTAATCATGTAAATATCAATCTCAATTAATATATATAAACGTGGAAAAGTTCGGGTCACTACAGTACCTACCCGTTAAATAAATTTCGTCCCGAAATTTTAAGCTGTTGAAGGTGTTGACGAATCTTCTGGAAATAGATGCGGGTATTTCTTCTTCATCTGATCTTCACACTCCCAGGTGAACTCGGGTCCTCTACGAGCATTCCATCGAACCTTAACAATTGGTATCTTGTTTTGCTTAAGTCTTTTAACCTCACGATCCATTATTTCGACGGGTTCTTCGATGAATTGAAGTTTTTCGTTGATTTGGATTTCATCTAACGGAATAATGAGATCTTCTTTAGCAAAATATTTCTTCAAATTCGAGACGTGGAAAGTGTTATGTACAGCCGCGAGTTGTTGAGGTAACTCAAGTCGGTAAGCTACTGGTCCGACACGATCAATAATCTTGAATGGTCCAATATACCTTGGATTTAATTTCCCTCGTTTACCAAATCGAACAACGCCTTTCCAAGGTGCAACTTTAAGCATGACCATCTCTCCAATTTCAAATTCTATATCTTTTCTTTTAATGTCAGCGTAGCTCTTTTGTCGACTTTGGGCGGTTTTCAACCGTTGTTGAATTTAGATGATCTTCTTGGTAGTTTCTTGTATAATCTCCGGACCCGTAATCTGTCTATCCCCCACTTCACTCCAACAAATCGGAGACCTACACTTTCTACCATAAAGTGCTTCAAACGGCGCCATCTCAATGCTTGAATGGTAGCTGTTGTTGTAGGAAAATTCTGCTAACGGTAGATGTCGATCCCAACTTTTTCCGAAATCAATAACACATGCTCGTAGCATGTCTTCAAGCGTTTGTATCATCCTTTCACTCTGCCCATCAGTTTGTGGATGATAGGCAGTACTCATGTCTAGACGAGTTCCTAATGCTTGCTGTAATGTCTGCCAGAATCTTGAAATAAATCTGCCATCCCTATCAGAGATAATAGAGATTGGTATTCCATGTCTGGAGACGACTTCCTTCAAATACAGTCGTGCTAACTTCTCCATCTTGTCATCTTCTCTTATTGGCAGGAAGTGTGCTGATTTGGTGAGACGATCAACTATTACCCAAATAGTATCAAAACCACTTGCAGTCCTTGGCAATTTAGTGATGAAATCCATGGTAATGTTTTCCCATTTCCATTCCGGGATTTCCGGATGTTGAAGTAGACCTGATGGTTTTTGATGCTCAGCTTTGACCTTAGAACACATCAAACATTCTCCTACATATTTAGCAACATCGGCTTTCATACCCGACCACCAAAAATGTTTCTTGAGATCCTTGTACATCTTCCCCGTTCCAGGATGTATTGAGTATCTGGTTTTATGAGCTTCTCTAAGTACCATTTCTCTCATATCTCCATATTTTGGTACCCAAATCCTTTCAGCCCTATACCGGGTTCCGTCTTCTCGAATATTAAGATGCTTCTCCGATCCTTTGGGTATTTCATCCTTTAAATTTCCCTCTTTTAAAACTCCTTGTTGCGCCTCCTTTATTTGAGTAGTAAGGTTATTATGAATCATTATATTCATAGATTTTACTCGAATGGGTTCTCTGTCCTTCCTGCTCAAGGCATCAGCTACCACATTTGCCTTCCCCGGGTGGTAACGAATCTCAAAGTCGTAATCATTCAACAATTCAATCCACCTACGCTGCCTCGTATTCAGTTGTTTCTGATTAAATATGTGTTGAAGACTTTTGTGGTCGGTGTATATAATACTTTTGACCCCATATAAGTAGTGCCTCCAAGTCTTTAATGCAAAAACAACCGCGCCTAATTCCAAATCATGCGTCGTATAATTTTGTTCGTGAATCTTCAATTGTCTAGACGCATAAGCAATCACCTTCGTTCGTTGCATTAATACACAACTGAGACCTTGCTTTGATGCGTCACAATAAATCACAAAATCATCATTCCCTTCAGGCAATGACAATATAGGTGCCGTAGTTAGCTTTTTCTTCAATAACTGAAACGCTTTCTCTTGTTCATCATTCCATTCAAATTTCTTCCCTTTATGCGTTAATGCAGTCAAGGGTTTTGCTATTCTGGAAAAGTCTTGGATGAACCTTCTGTAGTAACCAGCTAGTCCTAAAAACTGGCGTATGTGTTTCGGAGTTTTTGGGGTTTCCCACTTTTCAACAGTTTCTATCTTTGCCGGATCCACCTTAATACCTTCTTTGTTCACTATGTGACCGAGGAATTGAACTTCTTCCAACCAAAATGCATACTTTGAAAACTTAGCGTACAATTCTTCCTTCCTCAATACTTCTAACACCTTTCTCAAATGTTCACCATGTTCTTGGTCATTCTTTGAGTAAATAAGTATGTCATCAATGAAAACAATGACAAACTTGTCAAGGTATGGTCCACACACTCGGTTCATAAGGTCCATGAACACAGCTGGTGCATTAGTTAAACCAAACGGCATGACCATAAACTCGTAATGACCATAACGTGTTCTGAAAGCAGTCTTTGGAATATCATCTTCTTTCACTCGCATTTGATGATACCCAGAACGTAAGTCAATCTTTGAATAAACAGACGAGCCTTGTAGTTGATCAAATAAGTCGTCGATTCTTGGTAGTGGGTAGCGGTTCTTGATGGTAAGTTTGTTCAAATCTCGGTAGTCGATACACAACCTGAATTTACCATCTTTCTTCTTGACAAACAAAACAGGAGCTCCCCACGGTGATGTGCTTGGTCGAATGAAACCACGCTCTAAAAGTTCTTTCATCTCACTGGGTGCGAGTCTGTAAGGAGCACGAGCTATTGGTGCAGCTCCTGGTACAAGATCTATTTGAAATTCAACGGATCGATGTGGGGGTAATCCCGGTAATTCTTTTGGAAATACATCGGGAAATTCTTTTGCAATGGGAACATCATTGATGCTCTTTTCTTCAGTTTGTACTTTCTCGACGTGTGCTAGAACAGCATAGCAACCTTTTCTTATTAGTTTTTGTGCCTTCAAATTAAATAAGATGTAGCTTCGTGTTGCCCTTTTCTCCGTACACCATTAAGGGTTTTCCTTTTTCTCGTATAATGTGAATTGCATTTTTGTAACAAACGATCTCTGCTTTCACTTCTTTCAACCAGTCCATACCGATTATCACATCAAAACTCCCTAACTCTACTGGTATCAAATCAATCTTAAATATTTCGCTAACCAGTTTAATTTCTCGATTCCGACATATATTATCTGCTGAAATTAATTTACCATTTGCTAATTCGAGTAAAAATTTACTATCCAAAGGCGTCAATGGAAAACTTAATTTAGCACAAAAATCTCTACTCATATAGCTTCTATCCGCACCCGAATCAAATAAAACGTAAGCAGATTTATTGTCAATAAGAAACGTACCCGTAACAAGCTCCGGGTCTTCCTGTGCCTCTGCCGCATTAATATTGAAAACTCTTCCGCGGCCTTGTCCATTCGTGTTCTCCTGGTTCGGGCAATTTCTAATAATGTGGCCCGGTTTTCCACATTTATAACAAACTACATTGGCATAACTTGCTCCGACACTACTTGCTCCGCCATTACTCGTTCCGACACCATTTGTTCCTTTCGTTCTATTAACCCCTGGTCCGTAGACCTCACACTTCGCCGCGCTATGACCATTTCTTTTACACTTGTTGCACAATTTGGTGCAGAACCCCGAGTGATACTTTTCACACCTTTGGCATAGCTGCTTCTGATTGTTGTTGTTGTTGCGGTTATTATTGTTGTTGGGATGATTGTTGTAGTTGCTGTTGTTGTTGTTGTTGTTGGGCCGTTTGTTTTAGTTGCGATTGATGTTGCGATTGTTGGGATAATTGTTGCGATTATTGTTGTAATTGCTGTTGTTGTTGTATTGGTGATTCTTATCACCGTTTTCCTCCCACTTTCTTTTGACTTGCTTCACATTGGCCTCTTCAGCAGTCTGTTCTCTAATTCTTTCTCCAATCTGGTTCACTAGTTTGTGAACCATTCTACATGCCTGTTATATGGAGGCGGGCTCGTGTGAACTTATATCTTCTTGGATTCTTTCCGGTAATCCTTTCACAAACGCGTCAATCTTCTCTTCCTCATCTTCGAATGCTCCCGGACACAATAGGCACAATTCTGTGAATCGTCTTTCGTACGTGGTAATATCAAATCCTTGGGTTCGTAACCCTCTAAGTTCTGTCTTGAGCTTATTGACCTCGGTTCTGGGACGGTACTTCTCGTTCATCAAGTGCTTGAATGCGGACCACGGTAGTGCGTACGTATCATCTTGTCCCACTTGCTCTAGATAGGTATTCCACCATGTTAACGCAGAACCTGTGAAGGTATGTGTAGCGTAGTTCACTTTGTCCTCTTCAGTACACTTACTTATGGCAAACACCGATTCGACCTTCTCGGTCCACCGTTTCAATCCGATCGGTCCTTCGGTTCCATCAAATTCCAAAGGTTTGCAGGCAGTGAATTCTTTGTAGGTGCATCCTACACGATTTCCTGTAGTGCTAGATCCAAGGTTATTGTTGGTATGTAGCGCAGCCTGTACTGCGGCTATGTTTGAAGCTAGAAAAGTACGAAATTCCTCTTCATTCATATTCACGGTGTGTCGAGTAGTCGGTGCCATTTCCTTCAAAATAGTCAAATGGAACAAGTTAATCATACAGAATATTAAGAGTAGTTAATAGTATTTCGTAGCATAATATGAACTCATTTATAAAAGCTTTTTCTTCATATTAGCGTTTTATAAGTTTAAATTCGGGTAGTACCTACCCGTTAAGTTCATACTTAGTAGCTAATATACAATTCAACTACTACAATTCTATATGAAAAACTAATTATAATAATATTTCGCGTTCAAACTTTTACACAATATTTTACAAACTTACAATACCGCTTATTTTACATATAGCATGAAATATAGCACACAATAAATTTGATACAAGATGGTTGTGAAGATAATTCTAGCTAGTACACAAGTCGTACAGCAAAGGCAATAAAGACACGTAATTCATACGTCCAGAAACAAGTTATGCATTCTGGTTTTACTAGGATTACTTCCCATCCTTGGTCTTGTGGAACATAATTGTTATGGCCGTTGATAAGACAGCGTGTTGTAACGTCGTCAAAGGGACGAGGGTTACGTAATGTCCAACAGTCCCGTAACAATCTAAAAACCTCATTTCTTACCCCAATTACCGACTCCGTCACTTGTGGGAACGTTTTGTTTAATAGTTGTAGCCCGATGTTCTTGTTCTCACTTTGGTGAGAAGCGAACATTACTAATCCGTAAGCATAACATGCTTCTTTATGTTGCATATTAGCCGCTTTTTCTAAATCACGAAGTCTACTATTCGGATATATTGAGTCAAAATAATTTCTTAACCCATTGCGTAAAATAGCATTTGGGTTCCCCGCAATATATGCGTCAAAGTAAACACATCGTAACTTATGGATTTCCCAATGAGATATCCCCCATCTTTTGAACGAAAGCCTTTTATAAACCAAGGCATTCTTGGAACGTTCTTCGAATGTCTTACAAACTGATCTCGCCTTAAATAGTTGTGCCGAAGAATTCTGACCGACTCTAGACAAGATTTCATCAATCATGTCTCCGGGTAGGTCTCTTAAAATATTGGGTTGTCTATCCATTTTGTGTTTTTATACTGTAAAATAGACAAGAGTTAGATTCATAAAAAAAATACTTATTAATACAAGTAATTTTTACATATATCATAAAGCATAAGCACACTATATTACATATATTACACCACACGAATACAACTATCTTATTCCGACTCGCTTGTTTCTTCTTCTTCAGTTTTGGTTCGTTTTGCCAAGTTTCTAGGGATATATGATGTTCCCCTAATACGAGCCATCGTTTTCCACATTGGTTTAGAAAAACCTGGTGGTTTAGAGGTTCCCGGGACATTGTTACAACTTAAGGACTTCGGGGGTTGACGATACATATAAAGTTTATCGGGGTTGGAATTAGATTTCTCTATTTTTATGCCCTTTCCCTTATTATTTTCTTTTGCCTTTTTAAATTCAGTTGGGGTAATTTCTATAACATCATCGGAATTCTCGTCGGAATCCGATTCATCGGAGAATTGGTAATCCTCCCAATATTTTGCTTCCTTTGCGGAAACACCATTGACCATAATTAACCTTGGTCAGTTGGTTGAGGATTTTCTTTTACTTAACCGTTTTATTATTTCCCCCACTGGTTCTATTTCTTCATCCGGTTCCGATTCTTCTTCCGGTTCCGATTCTTCTTCCGATTCCGACTCTTCTTCCGGTTCCTCTTCGGGAACTTGTGAATCAGTCCACGAATCATTCCAATTTACATTTGACTCTTCATTATTATTAGGTGAGTCAATGAGACTTGTTCTAGAGGTAGACATCTATCATATAATATCAAACGCGTTAAGAGATTAATATATCACATAATATTCACATGTTAAAAATATATAGTTTCCAACAAAATTTGTTAAGCAATCATTTTTCAAGTAAACACGGTCGAAGTCCAGACTCACTAATGCATCCTAAAAAACTCGATAAGACACACTAATGCAAAATTCTGGTTCTCTAAGACCAACGCTCGGATACCAACTGAAATGTCCCGTTCTTATTGATTAAAAACGTTCCATATTAATTGATTTCGTTGCGAGGTTTTGACCTCTATATGAGACGTTTTTCAAAGACTGCATTCATTTTAAAACAAACCATAACCTTTATTTCATCAATAAAGGTTTAAAAAGCTTTACGTAGATTATCAAATAATGATAATCTAAAATATCATGTTTACACACGACCATTACATAATGGTTTACAATACAAATATGTTACAAAAAAATAAGTTTCTTGAATGCAGTTTTTACATAATATCATACAAGCATGGACTCCAAATCTCGTCCTTATTTAAGTATGCGACAGCGGAAGCTCTTAATAATCACCTGAGAAAAACATGCTTAAAACGTCAACAAAAATGTTGGTGAGTTATAGGTTTAACCTATATATATCAAATCGTAACAATAGACTACAAGATTTCATATTTCAATACACATCCCATACATAGAGATAAAAATCATTCATATGGTGAACACCTGGTAACCGACATTAACAAGATGCATATATAAGAATATCCCCATCATTCCGGGACACCCTTCGGATATGATATAAATTTCGAAGTACTAAAGCATCCGGTACTTTGGATGGGGTTTGTTAAGCCCAATAGATCTATCTTTAGGATTCGCGTCAATTAGGGTGTCTGTTCCCTAATTCTTAGATTACCAGACTTAATAAAAAGGGGCATATTCGATTTTGATAATTCAACCATAGAATGTAGTTTCACGTACTTGTGTCTATTTTGTAAATCATTTATAAAACCTGCATGTATTCTCATCCCAAAAATATTAGATTTTAAAAGTGGGACTATAACTCACTTTCACAGATTTTTTACTTCGTCGGGAAGTAAGACTTGGCCACTGGTTGATTCACGAACCTATAACAATATATACATATATATCAAAGTATGTTCAAAATATATTTACAATGCTTTTAATATATTTTGATGTTTTAAGTTTATTAAGTCAGCTGTCCTCGTTAGTAACCTACAACTAGTTGTCCACAGTTAGATGTACAGAAATAAATCGATTAATATTATCTTGAATCAATCCACGACCCAGTGTATACGTATCTCAGTATTGATCATAACTCAAACTATATATATTTTGGAATCAACCTCAACCCTGTATAGATAACTCCAACATTCACATATAGAGTGTCTATGGTTGTTCCGAAATATATATAGATGTGTCGACATGATAGGTCGAAACATTGTATACGTGTCTATGGTATCTCAAGATTACATAATATACAATACAAGTTGATTAAGTTATGGTTGGAATAGATCTGTGACCAATTTTCACGTAGCTAAAATGAGAAAAATTATCCAATCTTGTTTTACCCATAACTTCTTCATTTTAAATCCGTTTTGAGTGAATCAAATTGCTATGGTTTCATATTGAACTCTATTTTATGAATCTAAACAGAAAAAGTATAGGTTTATAGTCGAAAAATAAGTTACAAGTTGTTTTTGTAAGGGTAGTCATTTCAGTCGAAAGAACGATGTCTAGATGACCATTTTAGAAAACATACTTCCACTTTGAGTTTAACCATAATTTTTGGATATAGTTTCATGTTCATAATAAAAATCATTTTCTCAGAATAACAACTTTTAAATCAAAGTTTATCATAGTTTTTAATTAACTAACCCAAAACAGCCCGCGGTGTTACTACGACGGCGTAAATCCGGTTTTACGGTGTTTTTCGTGTTTCCAGGTTTTAAATCATTAAGTTAGCATATCATACAGATATAGAACATGTGTTTAGTTGATTTTAAAAGTCAAGTTAGAAGGATTAACTTTTGTTTGCGAACAAGTTTAGAATTAACTAAACTATGTTCTAGTGATTACAAGTTTAAACCTTCGAATAAGATAGCTTTATATGTATGAATCGAATGATGTTATGAACATCATTACTACCTTAAGTTCCTTGGATAAACCTACTGGAAAAGAGAAAAATGGATCTAGCTTCAATGGATCCTTGGATGGCTCGAAGTTCTTGAAGCAGAATCATGACACGAAAACAAGTTCAAGTAAGATCATCACTTGAAATAAGATAGTTATAGTTATAGAAATTGAACCAAAGTTTAAATATGATTATTACCTTGTATTAGAATGATAACCTACTGTAAGAAACAAAGATTTCTTGAGGTTGGATGATCACCTTACAAGATTGGAAGTGAGCTAGCAAACTTGAAAGTATTCTTGATTTTATGAAACTAGAACTTTTGGAATTTATGAAGAACACTTAGAACTTGAAGATAGAACTTGAGAGAGATCAATTAGATGAAGAAAATTAAAGAATGAAAGTGTTTGTAGGTGTTTTTGGTCGTTGGTGTATGGATTAGATATAAAGGATATGTAATTTTGTTTTCATGTAAATAAGTCATGAATGATTACTCATATTTTTGTAATTTTTTGAGATATTTCATGCTAGTTGCCAAATGATGGTTCCCACATGTGTTAGGTGACTCACATGGGCTGCTAAGAGCTGATCATTGGAGTGTATATACCAATAGTACATACATCTAAAAGCTGTGTATTGTACGAGTACGAATACGGGTGCATACGAGTAGAATTGTTGATGAAACTGAACGAGGATGTAATTGTAAGCATTTTTGTTAAGTAGAAGTATTTTGATAAGTGTCTTGAAGTCTTTCAAAAGTGTATGAATACATATTAAAACACTACATGTATATACATTTTAACTGAGTCGTTAAGTCATCGTTAGTCGTTACATTTAAATGTTGTTTTGAAACCTTTAGGTTAACGATCTTGTTGAATGTTGTTAACCCATTGTTTATTATAACAAATGAGATGTTAAATTATTATATTATCATGATATTATGATATATAATATATCTTAGTATGATGTATATACAGTTAAATGTCGTTACAACGATAATCGTTACATATATGTCTCGTTTCGAAATCATTAAGTTAGTAGTCTTATTTTTACATATGTATTTCATTGTTAATACACTTAATAATATATTTACTTATCATTTAACATAATTAACCAAGTGTATCAATATCTTAATATGATTCATATGTACCTAGTAAGACGTTGTTATAACGATAATCGTTATATATATCGTTTTCGAGTTTCTTAAATTAATAGTCTCATTTTTATGTATATAACTCATTGTTAAAATACCTAATGAGATACATACTTATAATAAAAACATGTTAACTATATATATAACCATATATATGTCATCGTATAGTTTTTACAAGTTTTAACGTTCGTGAATCACCGGTCAACTTGGGTGGTCAATTGTCTATATGAAACATATTTCAATTAATCAAGTCTTAACAAGTTTGATTGCTTAATGATAAGGCTAAAAAGGAACATATATTTCATAGCAATATCCCTCCTAAATAATAGGTTTTCATATGTAATTGTATTATATTTTCATTGTAATTGTTTAAATAAATAAGTGCGAAGACAAAGGCGAAAATGAAGATTTGAAGACACAAACGTCCAAAAAGCTCAAATGTTCAAGATACAATTCAAAAGGTTCAATTTATTGATGAAAAACGTCTAAAAATGACAAGAGTACAAGTTACAAAACGCAAAGTACAAGATATTAAATTGTACGTAAGGACGTTCGAAAATCCGGAACCGGGACATGAGTCAACTATCAACGCCCGACGCAACGGACCAAAAATTACAAGTCAACTATGCACAAGAATATAATATAATATTTAAATAATTATATAAATTATTTATATATTATATATATTTAAAAATTATGTCGACAAGCTATGAGACAAATGATCCTGAGCTGGATTTTTAAACTCCGCGATCGCGGAGTTTGAAGGCTAAAAACTCCACGACTCGCGGAGCTGTCAGAAATCAAAACTCCTATAAAAGGTCACGAATTCTGCGAGTAAAAAGATAATAATAATAATAATACTCCCTAGTATAATATAAATAAATATAATATATATATATATATATATATATATATATATATATATATATATATATATATATATATATATATATATATATATATATATATATATATATATATATATATATATATATATATATATAATATAGATTAGTGTTATATTAGATTAGTTCGGGTTATGTAAAGGTTATTTTACGGGTTTTAAAGTCGGAGCTCTGTCCGTGTAACACTACGCGATAAATAATCAATGTAAGCTATGTTCTCCTTTTTAAATTAATGTCTCGTACTTAAGTTATTATTATGCTTATTTGAGCCGAAGTAATCATGATGTTAAGCTAAATATTAGAGATGGGGTAATTGGGTTTTGTACCATAATTGGGGTTTGGACAAAAGAACGACACTTGTGGAAATTAGACTATGGGCTATTAATGGGCTTTATATTAAATTAACGATACCTCGTTAATTTAATATAAAGGTTATGATTTGACGTATCTATATATAACCACATACGCTTAATCGGACAAGATGGGCGGGATATTTATAAGTACGAATTATTGTTCATTTGACCGGACACGGGGATGGATTAATAGTCAATGGACTCATTAAAACAGGGGTGGATTACATTCAAGGGTAATTGGTGTAATTGTTAACAAAATATTAAAACCTTGGTTTACACACAGTCGATAACCTGGTGTATTCATTAAGCAAAGTATTAAGACCTTGTTACAGTTCGAATCCCCAGTTAGTTGGAATATTTGACTTCGGGTATAAGGTTAAATTTGCCGAGCAGTTTATAATTATGACCGATGAACTATTATGGACAAAAACCAGATAGGTTTCAAATACATCCAGGACAAAGGACAATTAACCCAGGACAATAAATTAAAATCAAAACGTCAAACATCATGGTTACGGAAGTTTAAATAAGCATAATATATTTTATTTCATTTTTCCTCGTACTTTTATTTATTGTCATTTTAATTATTGTTATTTATTTTATATTGTTATTTAAATATCGTCATTTACTATACGCTTCGCTTAAAATATAAATCGACAAACCGGTCATTAAACGGTAAACCCCCTTTTATATATTATTATATATAATTATATATATTTTGTACAAATATAGTTGTTTAAAAATATAGTGTGTAATAAGCCCGCTCCCTGTGGAACGAACCGGACTTACTAAAAACTATACTACTCTACGATTAGGTACACTGCCTATAGTGTTGTAGCAAGGTTTAGGTATATCCCATTTGTAAAAAAATAATTAAAACTTGTGTAATTTTTAATAGTATTTCTTGTAAAATTAATAGTATTTTATATACACCTCGCACGACATCAAGTTTTTGGCGCCGCTGCCGGGGAACTTGGCGAAACGCTATATTTTTAATATATATTTGTATAAATATATTTTTAGAAAAACAATATTAAAAAAAAACCGAAAAAAAAATAAATAAAATATATATATAAATCTAGTTTTACGATTTTTTTTATAAAGTAGTTCTATTTTTATTTTAGTTTTTAAATATAAGTTTTTATTATATAAATATTTAGATTTTAAAACAGAAAAATATAAAACAAAAAAAAAAACACGTCGAATTAAAAACTGTACCAGAGTTGAATTTTGGAACCCCGCGACTCGCGGGGTTTGCTGCTTGAAATACCGCGACTCGCGGAGACACTCTAACACACGTGACAGAACCCTAATTTCACATTAATTACGGATTTTATTATTATTATTATTAATAAACCCTAATTAGTTTAATTATTATAATTAGTTTAAGTTTTTTTAATTAAATTGTATTTTAAATTTTAATTAGTTTTATTATATGTAAAATTAATAGTTTTAATAAATAAATAATATAAAAATAATATTTTTATAAAAATTGTACTTTTTACAACTTTTTGTATATTTTTATATTTTATCCCTTTTTAATCGTTTTAGCGTAATATTTGTATTTTTAGCTCATATTTAGTTTTAAACTTAGTTTTTGCCATAGTTATTTTTACTTCTAGATTTTTAGGCTTTGCCGTAAAATCCCTTAAGTGCTTTTTCTTTAGACTAAGATTTAGGTGCTTTAGAATTTTGCGACGCCGTTTTTATATTTTAGTACCTTTTTAATTTATTACCATTTGGGATATAGTTTTTCTTTTAAGCTTTAATATTTTTAGACGCAACTTTTAATTCTTAGTTTTTAATTCCTTTTTAAGTTACGACGCGCTATTTTTTTATTTTTATTTTTCGACGTTTTTCGACGCGCATTCTTTTTCTTTCTTATTTCTCGACGCTTTAGTTTTTAGGACTTAGAAATCTTCTCTATTTCTTATCTAATATCTCAAACAGAAAGAAAAATTATTTAAGTGGTTAAATTAATGGACGTTAACAATTTTCTGCTTCGTAGTAATAGTTGGATTTGTTAGTGGCTGAGTTGTGAGCTTCCGATTTAAAGGGTTCTGGCTCCCTGCTGCATCTTTTGGCTATTCGAAACGTGGGCAAAAGCAGAAAAGTCTATTAATTGGACAACTTATATAAGTTTTTCTATTTTTATAACTAATAGGATAATTAGTAAATGCACCACATTGTAGCTAAAATTTGGCCATCGCAATAAAATGGAAAATTTTGAAAACAAGGCTATGGAAACTCTTTTTGATATCCAAAATCAATTAAATCAATACTCTCAAACGAGTGTTGATGACAATTCGTTCGGTCAATCTTGGATCACGAATGACGAAACAATAACTGGTTGTGAAATCTGTGGAGATTATCACTCAACATGGGAATGTTATTATTACGTTCCTATGGAAAATTACGCACCCACGGAACCTGAATGGAACGATTATGAAGAATACAATTCAAATTGGGATTATTTCCAAGAATATATCCAAACTCAACAACCAGAAGACGAGGAAAATTATGTGTCGGAAAATTCTTTAGATTATATGAAAATCAAACTCGAAGAACTCGATGCTCAAAATGAACAAATGAGAGAGTTTGTAAATAGACAAGCTGAAACTCTATCAGATTACACACCTGTTGATCTGAGGAGTATTGTGCAAGAAAATCTCATATCATCGAATTCTGATGAATTCGAGAGCTCCGAAATCACCAACTATCCCGATGATACTTTTTATTCAGTTTTACCAATTTCACAACATATCGACACATTAGCCTCTACCAACGAAATCATCGATCCATCAATGGATGAAGAAGAAGTAAGGGTGACAAATTGGTACTCATGGGAAAACGATAACGTTAAAAATTTTACCCCCGAGACCAAAATGGTGGGACCAATTAATGAAGAAGAATTTGCTTTGATCCCGAAATTCACCATTCCACAACCTTCCAACTCAATACTCTCAATAGACAAGTCATCTACCAAAGATGAACTACAAGCTGTAATAGATATTGACACCTTAAATTTCACCCAATTGGGTAATAGAGGTGAATCCTTTAATCCCGAGAATAAAAGGAAGGAAATGTTAGGAATTGTCCACCCTATAATATATATGTCGGTGTATATCGATCCATTTGACCAAGAACCAGAAAAGAGACATATCCATTTACTAAAAGCTACACTTAAAAAAGAATTAAGTAGTGACGATCGGGTGGGTCTAAACTTTAAACCCATTAATATATTTTATACCACCAGAGATGTAAATAACTGGCTCACTATTTTAATTCGTGGAACTTATTCTACCGACTTCACATGTCGTCAGCTAAGTGTGGGGAAGTTTAACCCCACTTAACGTTAAATTAGGGGTTCGGGTTAGTGCATAACTCGTTAATAAACATGCATAATAAATTAGGGTAAAAGACGCATTTTTAAAGATTAGCAAACAGTTCAGAAAAGCAACCGTTTTTGAAGAAAAATATGTGTGATAAAACAAGAAGGAATGAATGATGAGCCGCGCCATCTATCATTCGACGAGCTTTATAATTACAAACTGGGTATTTTCAATCACTTTTCTACGCTAATCACCCTCATGAATTTATAATTAGAGTCTGATTTCATGCAAATGAGGGCATTGCATGATCTCAAGTGTGGGGAAGGGTTATAAATTCTCTCGGGTTTATACTTGGCTTATTTTCTAAATTTTATGAAAATTTGAAAAATTTTAAACTAAATGAATTTAAAATCATGTTTATATATATTTATGAACGGTGAAAACTAGGTGTTAATACCGAAATTATCGTTACCTCGGAAAGGACATAAATTGAGAAACACCCTAAAACGATTGAATTCATTTAAAATGGAATAAAGGAGAATAAAAAGGCAAAGAAAGAAACTAAGTGTGGGGAGAATGTGCCAAGTTATTCAATTAAAAACTATCTATCACATGTTTCTGTAAAGTTTATTGCAGGTGCTTTTGTTTTGGACTAAATTAACTATTTTACCCGATGAAAGAAAAGAAAAGATGGATCTACACGATGAATCAATTCCATCATTAAAAGGAAGTAAAGTCTTCCGAAAAAGAAACGCGCTTCTTGATTTAGGTCAGGAAGTTGTCGTCCAGACCAGCTGTAGGTTGACGAAAAATCTAGAAAAGTCATCTCTAAAATCAGCAGGAAATCCACGGACCTCAGCATCAAACAAGGTCGCCAAGTGGTCAGATTTATCCTAACCATGAGAAGGATTTATCTCGTACAATGGGGGGGCACCGTGCAAATTAGCTTGATAAGACTAATGAATCAGATCCCCAGAAAGGATAATCTCCTTAAAGATTAAAAATCAGCTTTTAAGACTGATATTACTCAATCCTTGAGATTGACCTTAAAGATTGAGAATTTAAACTCATGGAATTCAATGATATCTAAACTCGAGCTTGAACGAGAAAATATTTTGATCAAAATTACAAACCGATTTGTTTTCTGAAAACCCATTTTTAATACGTTCATTACCATTGAACGTAAAATCCTAGGAATTCACCTGGAATTCATTAGGTCACCTGAACCAAATCGGGTGTCAACCGTAAGAACGGTGGTTGCATAGCTTGGTCGAAGACAGGACCTTGTGCCAGACCGAAAAATTATAAGGATGATCTTTACTATTGCTCCTACAAAGGATAGTAATAGCATCCGACACGTTTTTGGACCATAATCAAATGCATGTCATTAGACATTGCCTTAACAGTTTCTTGTTCATCGCTTTCCTTTACAATCGGACGGTAGTTTGCCGAAAGGTAATATACGGGATAAGTAAACTGGACGTGTTGCTTTCCTAATACAAGGTTAGCAAGTGGGTAACACAAAACCACAAGTGTTGAGCTAAAATTTTCAAATCTGAAACCTACACAACCCACAAAAATATTTTGCAAACACCGGTGAAGGGTTATTCCGGAAAACTCATCTAGGGTAAAAGCTAGATTGAATTTTCAAAAGATCAAATATTTTCATAAAGATCCAATTTCCTTAAGGATCTATATTTTCATAGTCATGTGGGACTGTAAACCGCCTTTCAAATGTGCACTTTGCTTTGGGAACCGAAAGTAAATCGGCTATTTGATTGCAAGTGTCGTTGACCTAAACCCGAGGCAACTGTGGATGACACACCCACCTTTAACCATGGTTCTATCTTTACTATCATTGTTTATACCACCACATCAAAATCACTGATGTACAAAGTGTGATGAATAAAAAATTGATTCATGTATGTTTTTATTTCAAGTTCTGTATTGCTTGAGGACAAGCAACGCTCAAGTGTGGGAATGTTTGATAAGGCTAAAAAGGAACATATATTTCATAGCAATATCCCTCCTAAATAATAGGTTTTCATATGTAATTGTATTATATTTTCATTGTAATTGTTTAAATAAATAAGTGAGAAGACAAAGGCGAAAACGAAGATTTGAAGACACAAACGTCCAAAAAGCTCAAATGTTCAAGATACAATTCAAAAGGTTCAATTTATTGATGAAAAACGTCTAAAAATGACAAGAGTACAAGTTACAAAACGCAAAGTACAAGATATTAAATTGTACGTAAGGACGTTCGAAAATCCGGAACCGGGACATGAGTCAACTATCAACGCCCGACGCAACGGACCAAAAATTACAAGTCAACTATGCACAAGAATATAATATAATATTTAAATAATTATATAAATTATTTATATATTATATATATTTAAAAATTATGTCGACAAGCTATGAGACAAATGATCCTGAGCTGGATTTTTAAACTCCGCGACTCGCGGAGTTTGAAGGCTAAAAACTCCACGACTCGCGGAGCTGTCAGAAATCAAAACTCCTATAAAAGGTCACGAATTCTGCGAGTAAAAAGATAATAATAATAATAATACTCCCTAGTATAATATAAATAAATATAATATATATATATATATATATATATATATATATATATATATATATATATATATAAAATATAGATTAGTGTTATATTAGATTAGTTCGGGTTATGTAAAGGTTATTTTACGGGTTTTAAAGTCGGAGCTCTGTCCGTGTAACACTACGCGATAAATAATCAATGTAAGCTATGTTCTCCTTTTTAAATTAATGTCTCGTACTTAAGTTATTATTATGCTTATTTGAGCCGAAGTAATCATGATGTTAAGCTAAATATTAGAGATGGGGTAATTGGGTTTTGTACCATAATTGGGGTTTGGACAAAAGAACGACACTTGTGGAAATTAGACTATGGGCTATTAATGGGCTTTATATTAAATTAACGATACCTCGTTAATTTAATATAAAGGTTATGATTTGACGTATCTATATATAACCACATACGCTTAATCGGACAAGATGGGCGGGATATTTATAAGTACGAATTATTGTTCATTTGACCGGACATGGGGATGGATTAATAGTCAATGGACTCATTAAAACAGGGGTGGATTACATTCAAGGGTAATTGGTGTAATTGTTAACAAAATATTAAAACCTTGGTTTACACACAGTCGATAACCTGGTGTATTCATTAAGCAAAGTATTAAGACCTTGTTACAGTTCGAATCCCCAGTTAGTTGGAATATTTGACTTCGGGTATAAGGTTAAATTTGCCGAGCAGTTTATAATTATGACCGATGAACTATTATGGATAAAAACCAGATAGGTTTCAAATACATCCAGGACAAAGGACAATTAACCCAGGACAATAAATTAAAATCAAAACGTCAAACATCATGGTTACGGAAGTTTAAATAAGCATAATATATTTTATTTCATTTTTCCTCGTACTTTTATTTATTGTCATTTTAATTATTGTTATTTATTTTATATTGTTATTTAAATATCGTCATTTACTATACGCTTCGCTTAAAATATAAATCGACAAACCGGTCATTAAACGGTAAACCCCCTTTTATATATTATTATATATAATTATATATATTTTGTACAAATATAGTTGTTTAAAAATATAGTGTGTAATAAGCCCGCTCCCTGTGGAACGAACCGGACTTACTAAAAACTATACTACTCTACGATTAGGTACACTGCCTATAGTGTTGTAGCAAGGTTTAGGTATATCCCATTTGTAAAAAAATAATTAAAACTTGTGTAATTTTTAATAGTATTTCTTGTAAAATTAATAGTATTTTATATACACCTCGCACGACATCACTTAACATGTTGGAAACATTTAATCATGTAAATATCAATCTCAATTAATATATATAAACATGAAAAAGTTCGGGTCACTACACTTAAAAGATATGGAGTAACTCATAAAATCTCCACCGCATATCATCCATAAACAAGTGGACAAGTTGAAAATACCAACCGAGCTTTAAAACGTATTCTAGAGAAAATCGTAGGATCAAATCCGAAGGAATGGTCCATTAAATTAGAGGATGCACTCTGGGCTTTTAGAACAGCCTACAAAACTCCAATTAGAACCACACCTTTTTTTAGACTTGTTTATGGAAAAGCATGTCATCTTCCAGTAGAAATTGAACACAAAGCATTTTGGGCTTTGAAGACATGTAATCTTGATTTACATGAAGCCGGACGTCTACGATTAAGTCAACTAAACGAATTAGAAGAATTAAGACATGAAGCATACAAAAATTCGTTAATCTATAAAGAAAGAACGAAGAAATGGCATGATAAAAGAATCAAAAGTTCAAAAGAATTTAAAGAAGTAGACAGAGTTCTTCTTTTCAATTCACGATTCAAGCTATTTTCTGAAAAATTGAAATCAAGATGGTCTGGACCATTCATAGTCAAAAGAGTTTTCCCATACGGAACGATAGAATTAATAAATTCAAATGGGATTGAATTTAAAGTTAATGGTCACAGAGTTAAACATTACATACATGGTCCGATGGAAGAAGACAATGAAGTTAATCACAATTTCGATACCACAGCTAACTAAGTATAGGGGGTTTATGTATTTCTGTTAGAGTTAGATTGTCTGTTTTCGTGTAGTTCTCGAAAGTGGAACCCGAACGGTCTTTCCCTAGCAGACCCTAAAGAACTAGTCTTCTCCCCCCATTCTGAATTTTTATTTTTTTAGGAAATGAAGACTGCCTGTGAACTAAACCATGGTCTAATGCTACACGCTTTGATCACTAAACGTAATAATGACACACTTCCTAGTGAAATAGTATCAGTAATCAGAGAAAGATTGGACGGAGTTAGAAAAGAATCCAGATGCGAAGATAATAAGTTACAATTTGGTAAAGGAAAATCAAAATCCGCAGCGAAAAGAAGAGCACGACACCTAGAAAGATGTCACAAATGCTGAAAATGGTCACATGGAGGTAAATGTTCAAATAATCAAACCTATTCAAACACCGAATTTGTTACTTTATGCAGAGACGGACCGTTCATATGTTTAGAAGAAAAAACACTGAATGCTCGAGGTTACGCCTATGTAGCCATGGAAAACCAATTAAACCGACTATCTTATGAATGGGATAGATCATATAACTAAGAAATCTATTTCACAGGTATGTTTGTACAGTTTTTATTTTTTTTATTTTTATTTTTAACCTTTTGATAATAAACGCTAATTTGTTCGCTATAAAGTATTAAATTGGTATTGAATAAAATTAGGTTTGGCGACCGAAATTATTGATATCATTCAAAAATTTATTACATCACTGCGAAATTTAACGTTTATTCTTAAGGTATAAATATCTTTAATCAATCAACTCAAAATATTTCAAAAATTCGTCATGAGTTAAATTAGGTCATGGAACCGAAATTACTTTACCGAAAAGAGGGGCGCATATTTTTGATAATATTTGATTGATTAAAGTGGGATAAAAAGCCAAAAAGATTTTTAATTTTATTTTTACCATGTTTTTAAAATTAATATATAAATCTTAAATTAATATTGTAGACTTTGTAAAAACAATATATTTAAAATTGTAAATATTTGAAAAATTAATATAAGTTTGATGAATTTTATTTTTATGCATTTTAAATTGTAAGTTTGTTGTGAATTTTTAATATTAATTTTGAATTTTATATTTAAATTGTGTGAATTTAAAAACAAAAATTTACTTTATCTCATTAAGTTAAAAATATGATTTTTAAAATTCGTCGTAAGTTGAAGACTAGGTCGTTGAACCGAAATTGCTTTACCCGAGGGAGGGACGAGAACTTTTATTATCATTATTTTTAATCTTATTGAATTAAAGTATGCCAAAAACATTAAAAAACTAAAAAAAAAAATCTAAGCTTTTAAAAACAATCGCTTGAAAAAGACAAATTTTAAAATTTTGTCGAGGGACGGACTAGGACATCGATCCGAAACGACCTCGTCCTAAATAACAAGGGAAACAAAATTTTAAAATTAATTACTTAATTGTTTTAATTAGTATAAGATATAAAAAAATATATATATAAACTCCGCGACTCGCGGAGTTTGAAGGGTAAAAACCCCGCGACTCGCGGAGGGACCGAATTACAGAAAAAAATAAAACGCAAGAACGGCTCAGTTGCACACCACAAAAACGAAAATACTGCGAAAATAACCCGAAAAAACCCGAAAAAGACCTCCCAAATTCACAATTTTTCACCGTTAATCATCAAATCTTTTACTAAAATCATGTTGAGAAGGATGCTATCAAGGAATTACTCAAGAAAAACGGTAAATTTCTACACCTAAACACCATTTAATCCTAAAATTAGTGTTTTTGAGCAATTTTATACCCAATTCGATTTTGATGCTTTTTAGTGTAATTATGCTTAAATTGTTTATGTATTATGCTTGTATAACCTAGATTGATGCTATTTAACATGATTAGAAGCCTTAAACTTCAAATTTTGAGTAATCTAGGGTTTGTGTTCTTGAGCAATTTGGGGCTTTTTGATATAAACAGGTTATGACCGATTTTTGTCATGAATTGTTGCTAAATTAAGTAGTGTAACATGTTTAGGTAGTTAAATGATCCAAACTTTGAGCCTAAACATGATTTTGAGAATTAAAGTGGACTTTTTCAAGTCTAAAATTCATGAACTTGATTTTTGAAAGATAATGCCATTTGAAACTTGTTTAATTGCTAGTAATGATTATTTTGACATGTTATTTGAGTTAAATGCTTATGAACTTGGCGAACATTTTCGTATATGCTTATTTGAAAAAGTGTAGATTTGATAAAAATATGAAAATGAGCTTAAGTTTGATATAAATTGATCATGTCATTGTAATTATTTTGATTGATGATTTTGCTGACACTAATGCATATTTGGATGCACAAAAATTGTGTTTGATGTGTTTTGCAGACTGAAAGGGGTGAATCTTCATCCCAAGCTCGCAATGCTCCTGCTGAGAATGCGGAACAACAGGAGGTGGATAACTACTACAAACAAGATATACTTCATCCAGTCATGACATTTTCTGATATGCACTTGGAAGATTTGCACCCGAACCTGAGATTTGACAGACTTTGGATAGATTATCCAAAATACCAAAGGGGTTTGCATACTCTTCATTCTAAAGTTGTTGAGGTACCTAGGGTCATAGAATGGGGACCATTAGAAGCTGTAGAATTGGCCGGGCCAATTAGAGAATTACTTGCACAGAGGTATGGTAATTCTACTTTTAACGACTGTGTACGTTTATTCACCATGCGTAGACCTGTATATAAAGTATGGTGTGAAGAATTGTTGTGTAGTATAGAATTAAATGATCGGGTAGCTAGTTTAACCAATCGATCTTTTATTATATTTTTGTTAGGAGGTTCGATGCGCCACATGTCTTTACTAGACATGGCTCAGGCTTTACGTATATATACGCCTGAGGAGTTAGCATCTGCCGATTGTAGAGGGTTGATACTAAATGGTAGAAAGATAGATGAAAATTTTGATACACATGGTGTATGGAGTCAAATGACAAGCCATCATTGATTCAAAGGGGAAAATTACTCTTATTTGGATATAGATAGAGCTGAATTAAGAGTAATTCATAGGTTTTTAGCTAATTCGATTACACAAAGAGGTAAGAACAAGGAAAAGGTAAATGAACAGGATTTGTTTTACCATATGTGTATTCGAGACCCACAAAGCGCTGTAAGTATACCTTATTGTGTGGGTTATTATTTATCAGCTATGGTTAGGGGGATGAGACCGCATAGCATAATAGGAGGTGGTATATTTATTACTTTGATTGCTGAATATCTCGGTGTGGATATAAGTCGGGGGGGATTATTAGTCGAAGAACCAGAACCCCGCGATACAATAGATTTAAATGTATACCATGGTGCAAAAGTTTTGAAGAGGCGAAATAACACCGTAGTACAATACCATGGTAGACATCCACAGGTTGAGAGAAACCAACAGCAAGGTAATGTAAGAGGGGGAAATGAAATGCAAGAAATGCAAAGGTTTATAGCTTCACAGGAGTACGAAAATGCTAGACATAGAGCATTTGAAGATTGGCAAGTTCATCAAAACCAAATCATAGCTTATTGCCAACATATAGGTAGAAACTATATTCCTACTACAAAGCCCATATTCCCTCCCTGGTCTATAGAGATTCAACCACCGTATCCTACGTATAACCCAGCCGAAGCATTTTATAGAACCTATGGTTATGCATGGAACCCCTACTGGTATCAGTATCATCCCTAGTCTACTTAGTTTTATTTATTTTGTAATTTGTAATGTTGATACGTTTAATACTTATTTAATATTGTAATAGTTTTTATAATTTTCTAACTTTTATTCTTAGATTTTAATAATTTTTGAATGTGGGATAATATACCAAACTTCAAAAATATGTATATATGTTTGCAGTTTATCTTATGCACACAACAGGGTAAAATAATGCATTTTCAAAGACTGGCATTAAGTTCAGTAAAAGCAACTAATTTTGACGACAAGATGCAAAATATATGTGAAATAACAACAAGACGGAATGAACAAATGATGTGCACCATTTATCATTCAGCAAACAAACACAAATATGTTTGGAAACTTTGGTAAAATTTAATCATTTTCACACAAATCACCCTCAATAATTTAAATTGTTACTGATTTCTTGCAAATGAGGGCATTGCAAGATCTTAAGTGTGGGAAGGGGTTAAATTCTTTCGGATTTTAAAATTTTTACTTTATACACTTGGTTACCATTAGAAATACTAGTAAAGTAGTAGTTGTATTAGAATCTAGTGCTCTCTGATAATAAAGAACAGCCCTACTCTTATATACTGACTACCCAATTCTAGTAAAAATTTTCAAAATTTTTAATTAAATGAACTCAAAATCATGTTTATACATATTTATGAACGATAAAACTAGGTTTTAACACCGAAATTATTGTTACCTCGGAAAGGACATAAATTGATAAACAAACCAAAATGTTAAAATTCATTTAAAATGGAATAGAGGACAATAAAAAGGAAAATAAAAGCCAAGTGTGGGAAAATTCTCCAAGTTATTCAAAGCATATGTCACATATTTTTGTACAAATAACTGAAAATACTTTTGCTTTGGACTAAACTAAACTGTTTTACCCGATGAAAGAAAAGAAGAGATGGATCTACACGATGAATCAATTCCATCATTAAAAGGAAGTAAAGTCTTCCGAAAAAGAAACGCGCTTCTTGATTTAGGTCATGAAGTTGTCGTCCAGACCAGCTGTAGGTTGACGAAAAATCTAGAAAAGTCATCACTAAAATCAGCAGAAAATCCACGGACCTCAGCATTAAACAGGGTCGCCAAGTGGTCAGATTTATCCTAACCATGAGAAGGATTTATCTCGTACAATGGGGGGGCACCATGCAAATTAGCTGGATAAGACTAATGAATCAGATCCCCAGAAAGGATAATCTCCTTAAAAGATCAAAAATCAGCTTTTAAGCCTGATATTACTCAATCCTTGAGATTGACCTTAAAGATTGAGAATTACAAACTCATGGAATTCAATGATATCTAAACTCGAGCCTGAACGAGAAAATATTTTGATCAAAATTACAAACCGATTTGTTTTCTAAAAACCCATTTTCAATGCGTTCATTACCATTGAACGTAAAATCCTAGGAATTCACCTGCAATTCATTAGGTCACCTGAACCAAATCGGGTGTCAACCGTAAGAACGGTGGTTGCATAGTGGTCAAAGACAGGACCTTGTGCCAAACCTACAAATTATAAGGGTGAGCTTTACCATTGCTCCTACCAAGGATAGTAATTGCGTCCAACACGTTATAGACCATAATTAAAAGCATGTCAGGGGACATTGCCTTAACAGTTGCTTGTTCAACGCTTTCCTTTACAACCGGACGGTAGTTTATCGAAAGGTAATATACGGGACAAGTAAACTGGACGTGTTGCTTTCCTAATACAAGGTTAGCAAGTGGGTGACACAAAATCGCAAGTTTTGAGCTAAAACTTTCAAATCTGAAACCCACCAAACCCACAAAAATATTTTGCAAACACTGGTGAAGGGTTATTCCGGAAAACTTATCTAGGGTAAAAACTAGATTTAATTTTCAAAAGATCAAATGTTTTCATAAAGATCCAATTTCTTTAATGGATCTAAATTTTTATAGTCATGTGGGACTGTAAACCATATCGTTACTACCATTGTTTATACAGCCGTATAGAAATCACTGATGTACAAAGTGTGAAGAATAAAGAAGTGATTCTAGTATTTCAAGACGATATTGCTTGAGGACAAGCAACGCTCAAGTGTGGGAATATTTGATAATGCTAAAAACAAACATATATTTCATAGCATTATTCCTCAAGAAAGACAAGCTTTTAGTTGCAATTGTTCTATTTAAAAGTGATATTCGTTTGAATAATAAAAGGTGAAGACAAAAGACAGATTCGACGAATTGAAGACGCAAACGACCAAAAAGCTCAAAAGTACAAAATACAATCAAAGAGGTTCCAATTATTGATAAGAAACGTCTCGAAATTACAAGAGTATAAGATTCAAAACGCAAAGTACAAGACATTAAATTGTACGCAAGGACGTTCAAAAATCCGGAACTGGGACATGAGTCAACTCTCAACGCTCGACGCAATGGACTAAAAATTACGAGTCAACTATGCACAAAAATATAATATAATATATAATTAATTCTTAAAATTAATATATATATATTATAATATATTTATAAATCGTCGGTAAGAAAGAAGCCAAAGGAGGGTGAGCTGTATTTTCAAACTCCGCGACTCGCGAAGTTTGAAGGCAAAAGTTGCCGCAAGTCGCGGAGTACCCCTGAACTCAATTCCCTATAAAGCCAACCGAATTCTGATCATTTTAATATCCATAATCTATATCCATCTCTCTATCTATATACGTAATATTTATATTTATAATTTATATTTTAATTTTAATTTTAATTTTAATCCTAATAATAAGGGTATGTTAGCGAATGTTGTAAGGGTGTAAGTCGAAATTCTGTCCGTGTAACGCTACACTATTTTTAATCATTGTAAGTTATGTTCAACCTTTTTATATTAATGTCTCATAGCTAAGTTATTATTATGCTTATTTAATCCGAAGTAATCATGATGTTGGGCTAATTACTAAAATTGAGTAATTGGGCTTTGTACCATAATTGGGGTTTGGACAAAAGAACGACACTTGTGGAATTAGACTATGGGCTATTAATGGGCTTTATATTTGTTTAACTAAATGATAGTTTGTTAATGTTAATATAAAGATTTACGATTGGGCTTCCCTATAAATTACCATATACACTCGATCGGACACGATGGGCGGGGTATTTATATGTATGAATAATTGTTCATTTAACCGGACACGGGAATGGATTAATTGCCACTAGAATAATTTTAAAACAGGGGTGAAATTATGTACAAGGACACTTGGTATAATTGATAACAAAATATTAAAACCTTGGGTTACACTCAGTCGACATCCTGGTGTAATTATTAAACAAAGTATTAAAATCTTGTTACAGTTTAAGTCCCCAATTAGTTGGAATATTTAACTTCGGGTATAAGGATAATTTGACGAGGACACTCGCACTTTATATTTATGACTGATGGACTGTTTTGGACAAAAACCAGACGGACATATTAAATAATCCAGGACAAAGGACAATTAACCCATGGGCATAAAACTAAAATCAACATGTCAAACATCATGATTACGGAAGTTTAAATAAGCATAATTATTTTATTTCATATTTTATTTCCTTTATTTTATATTTAATTGCACTTCTAATTATCGCATTTTATTTATTGTTATTGTATTTAATTGCACTTTAATTTTCGCACTTTTTAATTATCGCAAGTTTATTTTATCGTACTTTTATTTATCGCAATTTCATTATCGTTATTTACTTTACGCTTTAATTTAAGTCTTGTATTTATTATTTTACATTTGGTTTTAACTGCGACTAAAGTTTTAAAATCGACAAACCGGTCATTAAACGGTAAAAACCCCCCTTTATAATAATAATATTACTTATATATATATTTGTATTTTTATAAAAGTAAACTAATATAGCGTTAAGCTTTGTTTAAAGATTTTCCCTGTGGAACGAACCGGACTTACTAAAAACTACACTACTGTACGATTAGGTACACTGCCTATAAGTGTTGTAGCAAGGTTTAAGTATATCCATTCTCTAAATAAATAAATATCTTGTGTAAAATTGTATCGTATTTAATAGTATTTCCTGCTGAAATTTAAAGCTATTTTATATACACCTCGCATAACACCATAGGGGAAGATCGTTTAAACAACCTCGAGGAGCTTTTTGGAGAGGATGCAATTCAACGTCCTATGGGAAGAGACCGAGCGAAGAAGGCTGCGATAAAATCAGTTTCGTCTGATGCGGGTACATCATCACGGGGTACGAGCTCTTTACGTGGTACGAATTCTTCAAGATTTGATGAGTTGTCTTCTAGGTGGGAAGAGAAAAATGATAAAGAATTGGAGAAACGAAGCAAGGGTATTGACCGTATAGTTGAGGAAGAACGAATGAGGTCGGCACTCGAGTATGTCACAAAATTATTTAAACTTGACGTTAACGACATCCCCGACCCGAAAGAAAGGAAAAAAAGCTTTGAAGTTTAAGAGAAAGA
Organism: Rutidosis leptorrhynchoides; assembly: GCF_046630445.1. Taxonomy (NCBI): domain Eukaryota; kingdom Viridiplantae; phylum Streptophyta; class Magnoliopsida; order Asterales; family Asteraceae; genus Rutidosis; species Rutidosis leptorrhynchoides. The sequence goes on along the minus strand of NC_092340.1, from coordinate 86,276,896 downwards.
TGGCCGAGCGTTACAAAGAATATCTTTCAAGCGACGAGGACAACGATGACGATGACAAGTAGTTTTAGTTTCTAGTAATTGTAATCGTTTAGGACTTTAGGACTTTAATAAATTGTAATCGTTTAGGACTTTTAGTTTTAGCATTTCTTAAGTATTGGTTTTTTTAGGACTTTAATAAATTGTAATTGTTTAATTTTATTAATTTAAGTGTGTTTTTATTAATATAAACCATTTTATATGTTATATTTTTATAAAAAAATAATTTTTTGTAAATCAAATTAATCAAACAAAAAGAAAAACTAAATAAAAATATGGGACCAATTTAACTCATCACATAACCATCACGCCCACTACTACAAACTCCATCACGCCCTCACCCCCATCACATTTGCCAACTCAGCACAATACGTCTATACCCCACAAAAACCTCAAAAAACCCCCACCACCCCCCCCCCCCCCCTCACCCCCATCACCACTAAAAATGGTCTTACTCCTCGAGCCTACCAAGTCACTTATGATAGATATATTGTATATAAAAATATGTATCAAAAATTTTGTATAAAAAAGGAAAAAAAACTTGTTATTTTTAATTAATAAATTTATGTTATTTAATGTATTGTATACAAAAATATTGAATTATTTTAAATATTCAAAATTCATAAATCATAAGTAATATTATTTTAAGAGAAAATTATTCAAATAGAGTATTTTTTTCTATCTCCATTTTAAAGTGTCAACCCTATTTTCTTAAAAATAGACAAGTATCTCGTGAAAAATAGGGGCGAGTCAAGCGAATCACATTAAACCAAGTATATTATGAAAATCGACTATTTTCTTACTAGGGGTGAGCCAAGCGAACCACATTAAACCAAGTATGTTATGAAAATCATTTATTTTCTTACTAACACGTAGTAATATTTACACAACTAATTTTATGAACTCGTGCGTTGAACGACAATTGTTAAAATTAGTAATCGATAATGTTAGTATTAATATTTTTTCAAATGTATAAGACAATTACAATGAAAAAATCATTTATTATTAATAATATTTGTATCGAAAATATTCGTATCGAATACTAACGTGAGCTCATACATTGTCCGATAGTTATATAAATTATTATTCGATAACGTTAGTATTGAAATATTTATTAAATGTATAATACAATTACAATGAAATAACTGTTTATTACTAATAACGTTTGTATCGAAAACATTAGCATTGAATACTATTTCTCAAAATTGTTCGAGCAAAAGTCCAACAGAAATCCAGATTTCAGCAGTCTTGATCACCTAAACTTTCCTAAAATCAGTAACGAAGATCAACTAATGTTAGAAGCTCCCTTTACTGAGCTGGAAATCTGGGACTCGATAAGGGATTGCGACTCGGATAAAGCTCCTGGGCCAGATGGTTTTAACCTTGGGTTCTATAAAAAATTCTTTTGGTTGATCAAAGAAGATCTTAAGAAATCGATCGATTGGTTCTGGGCAAATGGTCATATCTCAAAGGGATGCAATGCATCTTTCTTTACTCTAATCCCGAAGGTACCAAATCCAATAAACCTTGGCGAATATAGACCAATCAGTTTAATCAGAAGCTACTACAAAGTCATTGCAAAGATGCTCACTACCCGACTTCAAAGATTAATTCATAAAATCATTGGACATGAGCAGAGTGCGTTTATCAAAGGGAGATACATCCTTGATGGCATCCTTATTGCAAACGAAGTTGTTGATGATTTGAGATTCCAAAAGAAAAGAGGACTAATTTTTAAAGCCGATTTCCAAAAAGCGTTCGATAGTTTGAATTGGGATTACTTACATGCCGTGATGAAAAACATGGGTTTCGGAGATAAATGGATAGGGTGGATCTTTTCCTGCTTGAAGTCGGCTTCAATATCCATACTAGTAAACGGCTCCCCTACGAAAGAGTTCATGATGCACAAAGGGGTTCGCCAAGGCGATCCTATATCACCGTATTTATTCATAATTGCGGTTGAAGGGCTTAACCTACTAGTAAAGCATGCGATAAACAATCACCTCTACAAAGGATTAGGAATCGGTTCGGACAAAATTGTGTTATCACATCTACAATACGCCAACGATACCATCTTTTTCGGTGAATGGAACAAAAGAAATGCGGGTAATCTCATCAAACTCCTTGATTATTTTGAAATTTTCTCGGGATTGAAAGTAAATCTCTCCAAAAGTTGCTTATATGGGGTTGGTGTTAGTAAAGAGATAGTGGAAAATATGGCAAACTATATGGGATGTCGGGTTGGTTCCTTCCCTTTCACATACCTTGGAATCCCGATTGGTCAAAAAATGAAAAGCACGAAAGATTGGGAAAAAGTCATTGATAAATTTCACTCTAGGCTATCGGATTGGAAAGCAAAAACGTTGTCGTTTGGCGGTCGTCTCACTCTCATAAAATCGGTACTTAGTAGTCTTCCATTGTATGCTTTCTCCCTCTTTCGTGCTCCATCCGGTGTTGTCAACTTGCTCGAAGGTATGAGACGAAAAAAAATTTGGGGCGGGGCGGGTGAACAATCAAAAATCTCGTGGGTCAAATGGGAGAACATCCTTTTACCATATGAGGGTGGGGGTTTAAATATTGGATCAATAAAAGCTAAAGACCTATCCTTACTTGGTAAATGGTGGTGGCGTTTCTATAATGAAACAAATGTCGTATGGGTCAAAGTCATAAAAAGTCTTTATGGGCGGGATGGGGGGTTGGGGGGTTGGGCTCTCATGATTTATCTCTTGATCATAATAGGAAATCAACTTGGAGTGGAATAAGAGCTGCGGGTTTCTACATGGACAACCTCGATATTCCTTTCACTAGCTCGTTCACGAAAGTAATTAGCCAAGGAAATGACACGCTATTTTGGAAAGATGCTTGGTTTAACAACAGCCCACTTTGTTTAAAATATGGAAGATTATATCGTTTAGAGTCGAACCAAAATGCAACGCTTGATAGCAGACTCGTTAAAGATGGTAGCGGTTGGATTGCAAACTGGGAATGGGTCAGACACCCGATGGGTAGAACAAAAGATGAACTCGATGACATGATAACGTATCTAAACAGTTTTAAATACAGCGCAGCACAAGGGGATTCATGGAGATGGAAACTCGTAAACTTTGGGGTTTTCAACTGCTCGGATTTAGGATCGATGCTCAACAGTAAGATCCTTCAACCCAACCCCACGCTAAAAGAAACGGTACGAAATAACCTTGTACCTCAAAAGCTTAGCATATTCGTTTGGAGGTGCAAAATGGGTAGGTTGCCGGTTTTAAAAGAATTAGACAAACGGGGCATCGATTTAAACTCGGTTAGATGCCCGATTTGCGATAAAGACGTTGAATCAATTAACCACACCTTTCTTGAATGTACTTTCGTTAAAGATATTTGGTTTCGGGTTCATAAATGGTGGAATTCCTCGTGTTCGATTGGAACGAATCTGGATGATCTATTTTCAGGCAAATCGAATGGTTCCCAATCAAATGATATCTCGGTACTTTGGCAAGCCATAGTGTGGACATGTGGATACATAATTTGGAAGAATCGAAACAATACCATTTTTCACAATAAAAAAGGTAATGGGCCGACAATTTTAAATGAGATCCAATTAAAATCCTTTGAATGGATATCTAGACGCTCGAAGAAGTCCTCCCTCGATTGGAATCAATGGCTACTAAATCCGTCAACTTTTGATGATCATGGTTAACTCACTCTCAAATCCGGTCATTATTGAGCACAGATCCCACTTTTCTTTGTTTTTACCTTCTAAATGTTTTGGTTAAAATTTGTATGTTTTTTTCCTTCCTGTTTTCGTCTATGTATAAGGCATTTCTCTCATATGCCTTTCCCTTGTACTCTTTGTATCCTTTTTTCTAATATAATTTCTTGTTTACCTTTCAAAAAAAAATACTAACGCATATATGAGCCCACTTATGTGAAGATTGTTTGTTTGAAAATATAAATATGGTAGCCTTTTATTACTAATGTATTAAATTTAATGAATGATAACTAAAACTTGTAGTCAATATAATAGATTTAAATATATTGACAGGTCGATTTATTATATATCTATGTATATGGTTATGAATATTACTACGTTTAACAATAAAACTCATAATCCACATTATTGGGGACTGTATTTTTTGTGATAATGTTCAATATTGGTTGAATAAAATTTGATTTTTTGTGATAATAAATTTCAAAGATTTCGTTATTATTTATTATTCTATTATTATGAAACCTATAATAATATTAATTGTATAAGATTTTGTAAACATCTTTGAATTCCATGATAATTATGGTAGGTAAATTTCAACCTATATAAAAAATTTAAGGGTAGTGATATATCCGCTTCTTATTTTGATAAATCCACTCACTTTTATGCATAAGTTACTTGATTTGTACATATACAGAAGCATGTTAAAAGTGAATTATCAAAAATCAAAGTGGAAATATCTACACCTAAAATTCAATTGAGAAATATTATTTAATCCAGTTTAATTGAGAAAATAACACGTGCGAAAATTTCATTCATTTTAATTGATAAATTGATACGTGTGCAAATTTAAATCAGATTAATTGAGAAATTGACACGTGTTAAAAGTGGATTAATAGAAAAAGTGGAAATATCAATACCCAAAATTTAATTGAGAAATATTATTTAATCCAGATTTAATTGAGAAAATAACACGTGTGCAAATTTAATTTAGTTTAATTGAGAAATTGACATGTGTGTAAATTTAATTTAGATTAATTGAGAAATTGACATGTATAATTATTGGCACGACTTTATAATAGTGTAATAGATAGATAGATAGATAGATAGATAGATAGATAGATAGATAGATAGATGCTATTTACTTAAATTCAAATTCAAATTCAAATGTACTCTCATTAAATAATTGTTGTGCTAATTGTAACTTTCTTTAAAAATAATTATTTAATTATGATTTATACGAGCACTAAATTTTAAAACTCAAGGATTCAAAATTTGTAGTTTTTTTCTTAGCTTGAATTGTAAAGCATCACAGTTTGAGGACTGTTGTCTTTTTTTTCTTAGCTTGAACTGTAGAAGCATCACAAACCAAGAACTGTTGCCCATCCGATAACTTGCCCATCTGATAACTGATCTTCTTCATAAAGATCCCCTCTACAACAACCTTTTACTCATTTGTCATCATTTTTGACAAGTACAAGTTTTCTTTTACTCTCATTGGCATGTAACTGAAGGTGTTGTTTGAACTCATGTTTTGTACTAAACGTTTACCCAACATAGAAAAAACTCTTGTCTATGCTTGATTCTCCTTCTTGTTGCTTCAATTCTCTTATTCCCTTCTTCTTTTGACTAGGAACATCATTATCATTAGCATCATCGTCATCATCATCATCACCACTATCAAATCATCTTTAGTCATATCATCTAAATCCACAACATCCACAAGATTAGTAGTAAAGTGTTTTTTAAGCATTGACTGGCTAGCATTTCCCATGAATTCAACAACCTTATCAATGTTGAACTCAAAATCCTTCATATCAACAGCTACAGTACATTAGATATGTTATTTACTTCATCTTCAACAAAATCACTATCATCTTGACACGTTTAAAGCATCACAAACATTATCAGTAACAACTGAACTTTGAGTATTCATCACAAAACTGGTACTATTATCTTCAACATTACTAGGTTCAGTCATGTACACACTTATTGTCTTATGTAGTCCAGCATAGTACTTCAAGTTATTAACATCATAATCATTAGAAAGATTACATAACCCACAATCTAAATTTGCGTCGGGTCTTAGAAAAACATAATTCTTTCGATTGCTATCACAGTATCTAAGTTTCTCAACAATATCATGAATATCAAAAACATAAAACTTATCTATATCAATGCCACCTAAAAAGGTAACACGACCATGTATGTATTCAATGTGTGGCGGGTTCATGAAATAACCCCCGTGGTGTAGTTGTATAGAAAAAAGGACATAATATCGCACTACATCAATGAAAACAAAGTTAAACAATCAGTACATATTGTAACAGTACATATTGTTTAACGATGATCATCAAAATCTTCACCTTCGGTTCATATTGTGTATAATGAAGACATAGTTACAGTTGATTGAAAAATGAATTATCGAAGAATTAAGAAGATGGGGTTGATCGTGGTTATGAATACACAGAAGAAAACGTGGAATATTGGGCAGGGTGATTCTGACTAGGTTATGTGGGGTAACGTGATCTACATAATCAAAATAAAAAAGACATAAATGCCCTATGTATGCCTATCACGTGCATGAGGTTCAGTGGCGAATATGATTAAAAAGCAATGGGGTCCTATAAAATTTGTGTGGTACTTCGTAAAAAAATTTCTCCAAAATATGACAATTTACTTCAAAAAAACAACTGATTTCAAAAAAATGTATGAAATTATATCTTTAAATTTAGTGGTGTCCTATGAAATTTTATTAGTAAACAATAATAATAAATTTAAAGATAGTGGGGTCATTTGATCCCACACACCTCCATGTAAACTCGACAACGCTGAGGTTAACAAGGGGACAATAACGCTGTTAACATTTTGGAACCAGACGTGAGTTAAATGAAAAACTTTGGACCAAACATGATGAATATAAACTTTAGGTCCCATCTTAATTTATAATGCAAAGTTTGAAGACCAACGAGTTTTTAGGTCTGCGCTACGCTGTGAGGCGCAAATTTTTGTGTGCAATTTAAATTGTTTCTGCACTTTAAGTAGTATATATGCAAATTCAAATAATGATAAGACAAAATTTCATTCCTCGTCCCTGAACTTTACATCGACTTTGACTCCCGGTCCTTTTTCTTTTTTTTGTGCATTCCGAGTCCCTAAACTATGAAAAGAGTACATCCCTCGTCCCCCCGTCTAGTTTCTGTCAATTTCAGCTGTTTGTTCAGTCATGTGCAAATCATGTGAGGGTAAAAATGTCATTTTGTCTTAAATGTATTTAATTATTAAAGGTTCACCCATTTTGACTTATTTTGGCTTGTATGGAAAAGGAGGGACAAAGAGAATAAATTGTGGGACCCACCTGTCAAACTTCACAAATATTACACTCAATCCACCCGTAACTACTGGTGTTGCTGTTTCTTCTTCATACATACATACATAGATATATATATATATATATATATATATATATATATATATATATATATATATATATATATATATATATATATATATATATATATATATATATATATATATATGTATATGTATATTTTTTTTTTATGTTTTTGAACAGCAACATCATAAGTTTTCGAACACCAAGAACAGAGTGTGGCCGAAGATGGGTGGTTAGCGGCGGTTGGTGGTGGTGTTTATGGAAAACACCTCAAAACTCCATGAAACTTCATGAAAAGTTGCAAATAGCTGCAGTATCAACCATTAAACACATCTCCATTCTTAGATTTTGCATAAACGCAACCAAAATCGATGAACAATTCAATTTTAGTTTCAATTTTTTTTCAAAATAAAATATACAGATCTCAGTGATGACAACGAATTAGCTTCTGGTATTTTGAACACACCTTCACGAAAGGATTACCAAGCTTTCCATTCAAACACAATTTCCAATTTTGTTCTCGATTTTCAAAACCCAAAAGTCAACTAAAAAGTCAAACTTTCAAAAAACAAAAATTGGTTTTTCAGCAGTTGAGATGTTGTTTTTGGATTATATATATATGAACCTTCACGTTTGACTCGAGTGAATCCGGATTTTGGTGGTGGCGATTGTAAATGTGATCAGATTGAAGAAGATGAAGAATTGAAGTGAGTCCATTTGGGATTTTGATTTTTTTTTTCTAAAGAATGAGTAGGTGATAAATGGGATTTAATAAAAGATGATAACTTTGTTATGTGAAGAAGAAGACATAATTACGCTCCTCATCCTTGTAGTTTAATGACTTTTTTACCCTCACATGCTCTGCACATGATAGGAGGGTAACGGAAAAATAGACAGAAAATAGACGGGAGGATGAGGGATGTAGATTTATGATACATTAGGGACTCGGAATGCACAAAAAAAAAAAAAAAAAAGGACCGGGAGTCAAAGTCGATGTAAAGTTCAGAGACGAGGAATGAAATTTTGTCTAATGATAATGCAAAGATTCATAAGAATATTTTATAAGCATATGATATAGAAAAAGTAATAAACAAATTACTACGCATTTAAAATTTTCAAATTCAAATAATGATAATGCAAAGGTTCATAAGAATATTTTATAAGCATATGATATAAAAAAAAGTAATAAACAAATTATTACTACGCATTTAAATTTTTCTATACACCAACCAAAATGGTTTCTATATAGTGAGTTAGTGGGAAGTTAGCCAATCAAATTTAATTGTTAATTACGTAAGTTAGAATAATTAGTAATAGTAAAGTAATAGTAACAGTAATGGTAATTTATGATATTTTATCTTACTTTAATTTAATAAGGTTATAATCGTACGAAATTTGAAATGGTTTTGAACTTTGGAGCGGTAGCATTATCGTTTATTTCCATTCTTAACTAAATCAAATTATTTTTGTTAATATTGATATATTTGATATTTGATATTTTTTTTTTTTGACCGGCTGATTAGTTGGTTAGACACACTCACACGATAGGTAGAAACCCGGGATCGAACCTCACAACCATCGTCGGGAATTTCACCCGCACCCGGACTGCTTTGAACACGTGCACCGCCCCTGCATGCACAGGGAATCACATACCCGTGTCCTGGATTGCCTGCTAGGAAAACTCCCCTCCCCTGGAATCGAACCTGCGCCACTTCAATGAGAGGTGAACACGGACCCGCCCCAAAGGAGCTGATACCACTCAGGCTGATGCCTCGGTATTTGATATTTGATATGATATGGTCCAGCTAAGATTATCTATAATTATAAACTAAATATATTTTTTAAAAATAAAATAAATGATACGTAGCGTATTAATAGTATATATATAACCGACTAGGGTTTCATTAACTTTTCAAACAATTCGTAAACCAATTTTAAAACATCAATACTTTCGAAGCCATGGGTTTCTTTACGGTCTTCGAGTCGTGTTCTAAATTTTCATTCCGATGGCTTTAGTAAATTTTCGAAGCCATGGGTTGTGATAAACGGAGTATTCGTTAATAAGGTTGTGTCAACAATTTTATCAGTTGTATTCGTTACTAGTTGTGGCAATATAACAACACTAAATGGCAAAAATTTCAAGACTACTTTTTTATGATAGGGAGTTTATTAAATAAAGTCACCTACAAAAGAATATTGTGTATAGTTTTGACACTTTCGCCGTTAATGATTTTATATTGCCACAAGTAGTAAGGAAGACGGCTGCTAAAAGACAATATCGATACCAAGTCAATGGGGCTTATCTTTAAAAAATCTGGTAGTGCCCTTTATGTATTTCAGAATTCGATTTGCGAATTACTCCGTATTTGCTAACTGACGTAGCAAGTTAGTCATATCAAAACTGAAATTTTGAATCTTTTTCATATTTTGTTGTTCTTAAGTCTATTTGATTAGGTTCTATTTTCTATTATTCAAATCATCAATTGTGTTTCATATAAAGTTATTTGTTATGTAGTATACAAATTATTATTATGTCATCACGTTTACAATTATCGGATACTCGATGGGCTAGGTGTTTCTCTGCATTGTTATTTTTGTTATTTGATGGGGACATAGGTGTTAGAAATTGGGTATGAATTGACTGCCGGATTCGTTCTTGAATCGTGTGTTCACTTTCTCTATAAAGTATTTCGACCCTACGATTGCCTCGGTTGCACGAAATCTTTACAGGGATAAGACAAGAACGCAATCAGTATTTTTGGCAATGAAATCACTGATCAAATTGTTAGAGAGTATGTGTGTTTTTCTGTTTGTTAAAATGAAAGCAAAAACATATTCCTATATTTATAGGAAGCGAAAAGGTGCGAGTGAAAGTACGCAACCTTTCAACCAAAGGATGTAACCCTTCAACGAAAAGACGCAACTTTTCGTTCACATCATTTAGAAAATGACATCACTCTTCATGAAATGATGTAACCATTCATGGTTACCTTTCATCAAAAGATGTAATTTCCAAGACCTTATTGAATTAACTCGAACGAGCGTGCACTCCGCACTCTCCAAACTCGTCATTAAGCTTAATTCGATAAGCCTTTGCTTTCTAGTAAATCCCAATTAACTAAAATGATTGTTGATAACACTAAAATCACCAACAAATCCCCCCCATTTTAGTGTAATCCTTGATTTACTAAAATAACTAAACAAACAGAACAAACTAATGCATAAATGAAAATGTTTCAGAAATTGAATTTTCACTTAGTATAATATTTACGAGAATTCGAGTATCAGGGTGTTTCAGAAATTGAACCCTTCCACTCATATGAAGACTATAAAATATTATACACATCAGTTTCTTACATATCTCTAAGACAATCTTGACATTATTATAAGCCATGTGTCCCAATCCTTCAGTGAACATATTGGCAGCTAAGTCCAAAGCTCCATTGAAGCGGCAAAACTTCATGTTCACATAGATAGCTATTTTAGTCTTGCACCCGCATATACAATTTTTCAAAAGAACTATTAAGAAGTTAAACTTCAACCTAACTCCACTTACGGGTCTAAACACATACTTTGGGATCAGTATATTTATGTGTTTCAATCTTCAGAAAGTAAGCTTACCTCATTGAATTCAGCTCCTAGCGTTGTACTAGAAGGGAATTGGGCGTCTCACTTTGGAAGATCTGGGTGGACTTCAATCCCATAACATTAGCCAAATTGCGCGCTTCCGGCTAATGTTTTAATCTAGTGATTTGCCAAATTTTGGTGTGACCCAACAAAATCCACATATATCACTCCATTCGTGATCAACTCACGAAACATAGTATGTCTAAGGCATAATTGTCTAAACTTTCACTTGTTTCAATAACATGCCTTAGTCAAAGGACATCCCACAACTAGGGATCACCATGAACTTTTAATCTTATTCATTATGACTTCAATCAATTTTCTTTTCTTTGCAATCCTTTAAACCAAGGATTTACCAAGTCCTTATTTTACTGTAAGAAACTTGTGAGTACTCAAACCAATTGATTGATTAGTCTTTCATATGTCTACCTCTCACAAGTAATCAATGTAACCTATAATTTATACACCCTTGATAATGTATCTCCATTATCCTTATGTACACAATTATTACTATTATATTGGATAGTTAGATTATAATTATAAACATACCTTAGTCAATCCACTTCTAGAACCAAGAAGTAATGACAATTAGTTTATAATGTCAATAATCTCAACATCCATCCTTTGAGCTAATACACCTCATCTATACCAAGTGTAAAATCTAAAAACTTGTAGATGTATAGTCCTCTTGATCAATAGTAAACTCAATACATTCTTAATATGCTTTAAGGATCACCATTGTGAACTAAACCATAACCCATGGTTGACTTTTACAAGTATTAAAATACTTAAGCCCCATCACAATGAATTCCACTAGACCATGCTTAATCTTTTAACACCATGCTAAATTGGTCACTTAATGTCATCACATACATCATACCACCAATTTTCAAAGCATACCGGTACTTGAAAACAATTAAGCAACATCTAATCCTCATTCCAGATTAAAACATATTTGTTTTATTAACATGTACCATCTTGATAGACCAACAAATGGTTTGTGGACATTATTCACACGAGAAACTCATGAATAAAGACTTCATGTTCATTATATTTGGTAAAACAATCGTTACTTCACAATCATGAAGATTGTTTTGTGACTTTTCTAATGGATTATCACCAACTGTCAAGTAGTCTAACAATTGTTACCAATTAAATCATTGTCTTACCAATAATCATAATTTTAACAATCATACGACCGTCCATGTCAACTTCCAAAAGAATGTAAAAACAACATCTTTTATTGACATTACACATTCATACACAATCACACAAAGTTCAATTAATTATTTTGATATCATATCAAAATACACTTTTCACTAAACAAGTTTTCACTTCGAAATTGAACCATCAATGTTAGATGTTGAATGACTAAATGATGAAAATATAAATGAAAATGAACAACCATTTTCCACCAACTTCTACATGCATGATGATTGCAATATCATAAATTGAGTAAAAAGTAATCGCATGAGTTGTTTGTGACGACCCGAGAATTTCCGACTAAATTTAAACTTAATCTTTATATGATTTCGACATGATAAGCAAAGTCTGTAATATTGTGTCTCGAAAATTTTGAAACTATATTCATGTAATCAAATACCCTTTGACCATGCCTAACGATTCACGAACAATTATGTGTATATAGATATGTATATACAATATATACTTGTTAATTAAAAACGTTAACAAAGTATTAGATATGTAATACTTTACATGAACACATTTTGTTCCAATATAAGTTTATTATAGTTATCGACGAGATTAAAAGATAATATCATATGATTGAATTATCAGATACATTGAATTATGATTACGGGTCTCTGTTGTGAGGTCCATTGTGATTTGAGAAATCTATTCTTTATTTAACGGTATTCGGAAATTGGTAAAGTGATTTACAAGTAAGAACAAAAGTGTCAATTAACGGGAACTAGACAAGGGTTAGTGGAGGTTCCTGTTCGTTTTCTCATATAGACGATTAACTAGTTACCTTTCATATTATTTAGAGAATTTTAATTCGAACTTATATGATTTTAAAATAAACGGAGATTCGAAAATGAATTCTACAAATTTTAGGCTTACTAAAAATGTAAATTAGGATTTAGTTATTAAATTTTAACACATTTTATATTTTACCCAGAATTGAGAGGGACAGTTGATGTAATTTTTATTTAATAAATTAATGATCGAATTTTATACCATAATGACTGAAATAAATAAAGGAATTTAATTTAAAATTTTGAGAGTTTTCTGAAAGACTTTTATCCGTCACTAATTATCAACGGGATACGAAATACTATTCCTAATAAAACTGTCGGTAATATAAATCCAAAAGAAGTTACAAATTGTTGATCTCACATGATTCTTTTTCATTCTTATATTATTATTACTTATTTATATTTATTTTATATATATATACTTTAACCGTTTCAATTAGTACAAAACATGAGAACAAGTGTTACTATTTCCTTTTTTTGTTTACTGTTTTCTTTTGACAAACATCATAAAGCATTAGTTACTCTTTTGTTGTTTCTCTGCGTTATGATTTATATAGACATATTAAATCTATATATACATGCATCTCATAGCTACATCACAAACCCACTTGTATGATTACTTAATAATTACTTTATTCTATCTAACTACTCTATTATATATAACGTATGCAGAGAATATATATATATATATATATATATATATATATATATATATATATATATATATATATATATATATATATATATATATATATATATATATATATATATATATATCATCACTATCCTCCTCAAACAATCACTTCCATCACCATTAAACCCCTAAACAACCATTTGCAACTAAACCGCTAACTTACACCATCACCTTGTGACTTCTAATTCCTGTTACTTTTCTTTTAGATCATGAAACAAAACCACCCTTTACCCCATCACCAAATCCATACTATCGTATCTGTTTTCCTGTTTATATTTGAACCAACCAAGAACCTCAACCAACAAATATGTTGCTACTGTTTTCCTCATATTCGAAACCCATCAACAACTTAATAAACTAACAACCCTCATCGTGAACTACTGCAGCTACATAGTTGTTTCTCTTTACGGACGAACAAAATCGAAGCCCAAACATGTATATCACCTGCTAATTACTTCGGTTACAGCAGTTTTTCTGTCCAACCCTGCCACCATTTGAAACCGCCACCTTGACCGTCGCCCAACTACGATGGACAACCACCACCATCTTAACCACCATCGACACCATTTTTTTTTCTTCTTCTTGTTTACATCGGCTACCAACCTACACCATCACGGCTTCACCACCGTCAATCTTAATATTCATCACCAACTACCATGAACACTTCTCTACTATATTTCTGTTTGTTTTTATCCGATAACAAAACGTATCTATTGCTCGATATACTACCATCATGGATTGATCACCTTGCTGCTGTTATACTCATCTTTCTATTTGAATAATCGCCCAACAACCACCAGTTTCAACTACTACTGTTCCGGTAATGAGCTTGATCAACCACCTCCATTTACGTTTTCTATTTCAGCTGTTACCGCTGCCTTTTTACTGCTCATTTACTGTAACCATCACTTCCTTTAAACTGCAAACACCATTCGAAACCACCCTCAAATCCGACTGTTGCTGCTCCTTTTACGTAATCCAACACCAAACCCAATAGCTTTATTTTTTTCTTTTCGATGATGATGATTTAATTAGAAACGATAATGAAGATACAGTTATATCGATCCACGATGAAGATGATGATTACTTGATTTCCGTTTCTATTTAGGTGAATGAAGATGGTACGATGATGAAGGTGAAACGAAGTCCTGCCATTTGTTGACTGCCACGATGATTTTTTTTTCTTCTTCTTTATCGATTAAACCCTACAGATATGTTTTGATTTATTTTATTACTGGATCATGGAGTTAAGTTAAGTGGATTACTTAGCAAGTCTGGGAAAAAAAAAACTAATTATTTACGGTTGGGCTGAGTCTGGATTTAATTGGGCCGTGAACTAGTTTGAGTTGTTGGGCCTGGATCTAGTTTGCTGTTGGGCTGCTAGTTAAAGAAGAAAACTGAAATATTGGTTAAATAAATATGAGATGGGAGTTAAGACAGAAAGACTGATCAGAGTAGATGGTTAAGGGAGTTGTTGGAGAGCGAGAGGTCTCGTGTTCGAGTCCCGTCTGGAGTATTCTTTTTAGACAAAGCTATGAGGGTATACACAATTACTTTTCTTATTATTATTATTATTATTATTATTATTATTATTATTATTATTATTATTATTATTATTATTATTATTATTATTATGATTATTATTATCACTATTATTGGTAATATGACTATTAGTATAGTTATAATTAAACTTATTATCATTATTATTATTAGTAGAAAAATTATTATATTCATAGTTATTATTATTAATATTACTACAAATAAATATTTTTTTTATATAAAAACACATTACCAAAATATAAAAATCACATATCACTATAATTATATTATTAACGATATAATAACTAAGCTATATATATAATATATAAATTAATTTATATATATATATATATATATATATATATATATATATATATATATATATATATATATATATATATATATAAAATCTAATATAAATTATTACTATTAATATGTGATAATGAAAGATAAACGCTAGTTAAATAAAATAGATAAATCAAATATATCTATATCTATATAACAAATAATTTAACAAGTATATTATTAAAAATAATATAAAGATCAGTCGTTTACGTGGTTTACGAGAATATGTTTTAATATGTATATACAAATGATATAGGTTCGTGAATCTGAGGTCAACCCTACATTTTGTTCAATGTGGTCATATGTATTTTTACTACAAAATACAGTACGTGAGTTTCATTTGCTCCCTTTTACTCATTACATTTTTGGGCTGAGAATACATGCAATGTTTTAATAAATGTTTTACAATATTTATATGCGTGAGTTTCATTTGCCCTTTTTACTCTTTACGTTTTTGGGCTGAGAATACATGCAAATACTTTATTAACTGTTTTACAATATTTATATGCGTGAGTTTCATTAATCCCTTTTTAAATGCTTTTGCAATATATATTTTTGGGACTGAGAATACATCCGTTGTTTTTATAACTGTTTTACGAAATAGACACAAGTAATTGAAACTACATTATATGGTTGAATGATCGAAATCGAATATGCCCCTTTTTATTAATTCTGGTAATCTAAGAATTAGGGAACAGACACCCTAATTGACGCGAACTCTAAAGATAGATCTATCGGGCCCAACAAGCCCCATCCAAAGTACCGGATGCTTTAGTACTTCGAAATTTATATCATGTCCGAAGGAGGATCCCGGAATGATGGGGATATTCTTATATGCATATTGTGAATGTCGGTTACTAGGTGTTCAATCCATATGAATGATATTTTTGTCTCTATGCATGGGACGTATATTTATGAGAAATGAAAATGAAAATCTTGTGGTCTATTAAAATGATGGAAATGATTATTTATGTTAAACTAATGAACTCACCAACCTTTTGGTTGACACTTTAAAGCATGTTTATTCTCAGGTATTAAAGAAATCTTCCGCTGTGCATTTGCTCATCTTAGAGATATTACTTGGAGTCATTCATGACATATTTCAAAAGACGTTGCATTCGAGTCGTTGAGTTCATCAAGATTATTATTAAGTCAATTATAGTTAGATATATTATGAAATGGTATGCATACCGTCAACTTTCGGTGTAATGAAAGATTGTCTTTTCAAAAATGAATGCAATGTTTGTAAAATGTATCATATAGAGGTCAAGTACCTCGCGATGTAATCAACTGTTGTGAATCGTTTATAATCGATATGGACTTTGTTCGGATGGATTAGGACGGGTCTTCACAGTTGGTATCAGAGCGGTGGTCTTAGCGAACTAGGTCTGCATTAGTGTGTCTAACTGATAAGTCATTAGGATACATTAGTGAGTCTGGACTTTGACCGTGTCTGCATGTCAAAAGTTTTGCTTATCATTCGAAACTTACCTGCTTATCATTCTTAGAGAATCACTGCTTATCATTCTTAGTCTAGACACGTCTTACTGCATTTAGTGCATCGATAGTGTATAGACAAAAATTCATATCTTTGTGTATCTGATAATTCATACCTTAGCGTATCTGTTATTGTTATCTTTGCCTGACAGCTTTCGTAGATTCCTCCGTAACATATGAGATTTTAGTATTATATATGCATATGTACCTTATGTATTGCAGGGTAATAATCTACATCCTGCAATCTATTTCTTATTGAAAATCCTTCATCTGATCGTACGAGATGAATCCCTCAACCAGTTCGAGTCCTCAGATTCCAATAGCTATTCCGATAGTTATTCCGATAGCAATTCTGACATGGATGTTCACCTAAGCTCCGAAAGCAGCGTCACCAGAATGAATCAATCAATCAGCCATCTCCAATTCATCTGATGGGTTCATAGTCGACTTAATCAATGGAGACACGAAGAAGGCTATTCCTTCCACCAATCGAATTCACCTCTTGAAAATGAACCTGAAGCACTTACCGGTGAACCAGTCTGAAAAATCATTTTCACCTCATTTTCCAGAATATCTCGTCATGATTACATAATATCTCATATTCTAAACCTTATTCATTCGCTCGTTCTTACCGACAATCATCCCGGAGTAATCGAAGAAGTCAATGAGCTTCGCGTCTGAGTAATGTTTTTTGAAGAATATGGTACAAAATTTACCAGCTTCAGCAACATCATCAACACCAATAGTACCATCAGTAACAGCACCAGTACCATCAACAATCCATGCCTCAACATCTCATTCTGTACCTCGAGTATAATTATCGTTCTACGTATCGTTTTACATCATTTATTTTCGTTCGACATGATGGTTATGTAATCTCTAATGTTTTAGAGATTATGTACTCTAGTTCTAACCGTAAAGCAAATGAGATTAATATTATATTTACTCATTAAATCTATGATTATATCTGAAGAAAATATATATATGTATATATATATTTTCATAAAGATTGTAATTAAAAAAAAAAATTTCTTTCGTACAAACTGTTAATGGTGAAAATATTTTAACGGGTAGGTAATACCCGAGGAATATTTAGATTTCACCTTAATAAGTTACACTGTATATTCGTTGAAGCTGATTCAACAGTCATTTACTATCCTACTTACAACCACCGATATACGTATCCGTTCACCACAAAATAACCATTTTCATTCAATTTCATATTTAGATTTTGACTTCTCAGAATCCAACAAGTGGCATAATGAAGAAAACATATGACAAAATAAATTTTTTTAGAAACAGACAAATTAACTATGAGAATTTTGTTAAGAATCCACGCTAACTGTTCCTAGCTAACTGGTTACATTTTATTTATCACAATTTACATTCTCGCAATTTACATTCTCGCAATTTACATTCTCGCAATTTTATTTATTGTCAATTAATTTCTGTATTTATTTTACGCACTTTAAATATCGGGACACGTATACAAGGTTTTGACATATCATATCGACGCATCTATATATATTATTTGGAATCACCATAGACACTCTATATGCAGTAATGATCGAGTTCTCTATACAGGGTTGAGGTTGATTCTACAATAATATATATACTTTGAGTTGTGATCGAGTCTGAGACAAATACGGGTCACGATACGTATTAATTAATTCGAATATTATAAATTAAACTATATATGAAATATTGGACTGTTAACTGTGGACTTTCGATTGTGGACTACCAACATTGGACAATTAAAATGAACTAAAATATTGATTATAACATATGAAACTAAACAATTCTTCAAGTTTGCCACTTGATTTCATCTTAAACCTCATTTGTATCTCGACGATTTCAATCTGCATCCAAACCTTTCATGATTCTTAAAAACACCTCAATCGAGAGGATGAACCAACCGCACTTCATCTACGGAAGAAAAGATTGATGCATATAGTTATGCACCTGAAACACTCAGAAATTGTGTAAACGTTTAACACGTGTCTGTTCTAGCTCCTTTGGCATTGTTATTACCGAAAATAACATTTCAACTATTTTTCCAATTAGCCAATTTTGTCATAGCTTCAGCAAATCAACTTCGACTTCTATTCTAATTAGCCTTATTATAACCTCGATATATAAGTTTGCCTGTCGTCATCGTTACCGGGAAACCGTTTATATTCCATCACATTAGCAGTAAACTTACCAGCAACTTCAATTAATTTGGACTTTCAAAAAAAAAATATATCTATACCCTGTAACAATAAATGCCATACCAATTACCGAGAATTAGCAATCAGTATTTTGAATCTCGTAGTATTTCTACATCAATAGTATATGTATACATATAACAATTATCTCCTAGAATCACGACCTTCAATTCTGAAATTTTGAAAAGCACCCAGTCTACGAATCAATACATTGAACTTTGAAAAAGCTGAATGAAGCAGCAAAAATGGTGGGCAACTGTAAACGACCTAAATCGTCGAAAGTTTGATGATAAAGAATAGTATGTTGGAAAATCTCAGAAAAGTTGGAACTGAAAAAAAAACTGATTGAGCAAACTACGAAGGAGTCTCTGATCAAATCACAAGGACTAAAATTGTATATTAAGAATTCTGATGATTCTGTTTCTGATGAAATCTTTAGCGAATACCTTGCTTCTGAATCCAAACTCTTGCGGACAAATTTTCTTCACCATCCTTCGATATTAGAAATTTCAAGATATCATCGTATCCTTCATTATAAATATCCTCCATATTTCTGAAGATATTTTCATAACTATTCTTATCTGAATCATTAATCTATTAGTGCTATCAGTGTTACATCATATAGAAACTGTTAGTTTCTATATTCTGTAAACTTTCGAGCTTAAAATATGAATGTTATTGAAGTAATGTTGGGAACTGATGTGTGAGTTAGTATAATATAATGACACTTGATCAACGTGATTATATTACAGTAAGTCATGCTGAGTTTCTAATGGGACATGATGATTCACAGATCATAATGTCATCATGTGCCATGTTACATGACTCTTTCATTCTGCTTAACTCCTGAACATATCAAGAAAGTATATTCTTGATAGTTCTATTCTCAATTATTCTAATAATTTGACAAATCAAATCGTACGATTTCGTTCTTTCTTGGTTAGAACATTAAGTTCATTCGAAACTCCGTACTTACGAATTCTGGACCGTTGCTCGCTTTACTAGAGGTCGAGAGGATAATAAAAAAGGCAAAGAGATCTAAAATATAAGAGGAAATATAAAGCCCAATAACAACACGGAGGTTACAAACCGTGGATATTAATACGAATAGCAATATAAAGACACGGTATAATTAAGAATAGTATCACCCAAGGTAATAGAAGAAGTAAATAGATTCTTCTGATGAAAGATTGAAAAGAAAGATGACAGAAATGATAACTAGAAAAATATTAGGGATTAGAACTGGACTAAACATTTTCACAATCTTTTGGATGTATGAACTAAGAAAGAAAGTATAGGAATGGTAAGAACAATGGGACGGAGGAGTTTAATTTATAATAGAAATACCAGACAGCGTAATTGATACAGATCACCGTATTTAATTATAGAGATCTTAATTTCCTTACTCACCGAAGAATCAAATCTTTTAGATTTCGAAGATTTTATTTAAATCCCTTGAATTTCGGAATTCAACCAAGACAACATCAAAAGATAAGACGCACCTTAATTTCTAAATTCAATCCTGACTACGTCAAAAGCTAAGACAAATCTTTACTTCTTCATTTCACTCTTTAGTGATAGCTTCACTCGTACTCTTCGAATAATCGAATTGTTTTATCCATATTACTCAATAATGATAAAACTCTACTTATCAACTTATATTCGTTATAAAAACATTTTTATTGTTAGCCATGACCACCCCACTCAAATTTCGGGACGAAATTTCTTTAACGGGTAGGTACTGTGACGACCCGAAAATTTCCGACTAAATTTAAACTTAATCTTTATATGATTTCGACATGATAAGCAAAGTCTGTAATATTGTGTCTCGAAAATTTTGAAACTATATTCATGTAATCAAATACCCTTTGACCATGCCTAACGATTCACGAACAATTATGTGTATATAGATATGTATATACAATATATACTTGTTAATTAAAAACGTTAACAAAGTATTAGATATGTAATACTTTACATGAACACATTTTGTTCCAATATAAGTTTATTATAGTTATCGACGAGATTAAAAGATAATATCATATGATTGAATTATCAGATACATTGAATTATGATTACGGGTCTCTGTTGTGAAGTCCATTGTGATTTGAGAAATCTATTCTTTATTTAACGGTATTCGGAAATTGGTAAAGTGATTTACAAGTAAGAACAAAAGTGTCAATTAACGGGAACTAGACAAGGGTTAGTGGAGGTTCCTGTTCGTTTTCTCATATAGACGATTAACTAGTTACCTTTCATATTATTTAGAGAATTTTAATTCGAACTTATATGATTTTAAAATAAACGGAGATTCGAAAATGAATTCTACAAATTTTAGGCTTACTAAAAATGTAAATTAGGATTTAGTTATTAAATTTTAACACATTTTATATTTTACCCAGAATTGAGAGGGACAGTTGATGTAATTTTTATTTAATAAATTAATAATCGAATTTTATACCATAATGACTGAAATAAATAAAGGAATTTAATTTAAAATTTTGAGAGTTTTCTGAAAGACTTTTATCCGTCACTAATTATCAACGGGATACGAAATACTATTCCTAATAAAAATGTCGGTAATATAAATCCAAAAGAAGTTACAAATTGTTGATCTCACATGATTCTTTTTCATTCTTATATTATTATTACTTATTTATATTTATTTTATATATATATACTTTAACCGTTTCAATTAGTACAAAACATGAGAACAAGTGTTACTATTTCCTTTTTTTGTTTACTGTTTTCTTTTGACAAACATCATAAAGCATTAGTTACTCTTTTGTTGTTTCTCTGCGTTATGATTTATATAGACATATTAAATCTATATATACATGCATCTCATAGCTACATCACAAACCCACTTGTATGATTACTTAATAATTACTTTATTCTATCTAACTACTCTATTATATATAACGTATGCAGAGAATATATATATATATATATATATATATATATATATATATATATATATATATATATATATATATATATATATATATATATATATATATATATATCACCACTATCCTCCTCAAACAATCACTTCCATCACCATTAAACCCCTAAACAACCATTTGCAACTAAACCGCTAACTTACACCATCACCTTGTGACTTCTAATTCCTGTTATTAGATCATGAAACAAAACCACCCTTTACCCCATCACCAAATCCATACTATCGTATCTGTTTTCCTGTTTATATTTGAACCAACCAAGAACCTCAACCAACAAATATGTTGCTACTGTTTTCCTCATATTCGAAACCCATCAACAACTTAATAAACTAACAACCCTCATCGTGAACTACTGCAGCTACATAGTTGTTTCTCTTTACGGACGAACAAAATCGAAGCCCAAACATGTATATCACCTGCTAATTACTTCGGTTACAGCAGTTTTTCTGTCCAACCCTGCCACCATTTGAAACCGCCACCTTGACCGTCGCCCAACTACGATGGACAACCACCACCATCTTAACCACCATCGACACCACTTTTTTTTCTTCTTCTTGTTTACATCGGCTACCAACCTACACCATCACGGCTTCACCACCGTCAATCTTAATATTCATCACCAACTACCATGAACACTTCTCTACTATATTTCTGTTTGTTTTTATCCGATAACAAAACGTATCTATTGCTCGATATACTACCATCATGGATTGATCACCTTGCTGCTGTTATACTCATCTTTCTATTTGAATAATCGCCCAACAACCACCAGTTTCAACTACTACTGTTCCGGTAATGAGCTTGATCAACCACCTCCATTTACGTTTTCTATTCCAGCTGTTACCGCTGCCTTTTTACTGCTCATTTACTGTAACCATCACTTCCTTTAAACTGCAAACACCATTCGAAACCACCCTCAAATCCGACTGTTGCTGCTCCTTTTACGTAATCCAACACCAAACCCAATAGCTTTATTTTTTTCTTTTCGATGATGATGATTTAATTAGAAACGATAATGAAGATACAGTTATATCGATCCACGATGAAGATGATGATTACTTGATTTCCGTTTCTATTTAGGTGAATGAAGATGGTACGATGATGAAGGTGAAACGAAGTCCTGCCATTTGTTGACTGCCACGATGATTTTTTTTTCTTCTTCTTTATCGATTAAACCCTACAGATATGTTTTGATTTATTTTATTACTGGATCATGGAGTTAAGTTAAGTGGATTACTTAGCAAGTCTGGGAAAAAAAAAACTAATTATTTACGGTTGGGCTGAGTCTGGATTTAATTGGGCCGTGAACTAGTTTGAGTTGTTGGGCCTGGATCTAGTTTGCTGTTGGGCTGCTAGTTAAAGAAGAAAACTGAAATATTGGTTAAATAAATATGAGATGGGAGTTAAGACAGAAAGACTGATCAGAGTAGATGGTTAAGGGAGTTGTTGGAGAGCGAGAGGTCTCGTGTTCGAGTCCCGTCTGGAGTATTCTTTTTAGACAAAGCTATGAGGGTATACACAATTACTTTTCTTATTATTATTATTATTATTATTATTATTATTATTATTATTATTATTATTATTATTATGATTATTATTATCACTATTATTGGTAATATGACTATTAGTATAGTTATAATTAAACTTATTATCATTATTATTATTAGTATTCATAGTTATTATTATTAATATTACTACAAATAAATATTTTTTTTATATAAAAACAAATTACCAAAATATAAAATCACATATCACTATAATTATATTATTAACGATATAATAACTAAGCTATATATATAATATATAAATTAATTTATATATATATATATATATATATATATATATATATATATATATATATATATATATATATATATATATATATATATATATATATAAAATCTAATATAAATTATTACTATTAATATGTGATAATGAAAGATAAACGCTAGTTAAATAAAATAGATAAATCAAATATATCTATATCTATATAACAAATAATTTAACAAGTATATTATTAAAAATAATATAAAGATCAGTCGTTTACGTGGTTTACGAGAATATGTTTTAATATGTATATACAAATGATATAGGTTCGTGAATCTGAGGTCAACCCTACATTTTGTTCAATGTGGTCATATGTATTTTTACTACAAAATACAGTAGGTGAGTTTCATTTGCTCCCTTTTACTCATTACATTTTTGGGCTGAGAATACATGCAATGTTTTAATAAATGTTTTACAATATTTATATGCGTGAGTTTCATTTGCCCTTTTTACTCTTTACGTTTTTGGGCTGAGAATACATGCAAATACTTTATTAACTGTTTTACAATATTTATATGCGTGAGTTTCATTAATCCCTTTTTAAATGCTTTTGCAATATATATTTTTGGGACTGAGAATACATCCGTTGTTTTTATAACTGTTTTACGAAATAGACACAAGTAATTGAAACTACATTATATGGTTGAATGATCGAAATCGAATATGCCCCTTTTTATTAATTCTGGTAATCTAAGAATTAGGGAACAGACACCCTAATTGACGCGAACTCTAAAGATAGATCTATCGGGCCCAACAAGCCCCATCCAAAGTACCGGATGCTTTAGTACTTCGAAATTTATATCATATCCGAAGGAGGATCCCGGAATGATGGGGATATTCTTATATGCATATTGTGAATGTCGGTTACCAGGTGTTCAATCCATATGAATGATATTTTTGTCTCTATGCATGGGACGTATATTTATGAGAAATGAAAATGAAAATCTTGTGGTCTATTAAAATGATGGAAATGATTATTTATGTTAAACTAATGAACTCACCAACCTTTTGGTTGACACTTTAAAGCATGTTTATTCTCAGGTATTAAAGAAATCTTCCGCTGTGCATTTGCTCATCTTAGAGATATTACTTGGAGTCATTCATGACATATTTCAAAAGACGTTGCATTCGAGTCGTTGAGTTCATCAAGATTATTATTAAGTCAATTATAGTTAGATATATTATGAAATGGTATGCATACCGTCAACTTTCGGTGTAATGAAAGATTGTCTTTTCAAAAATGAATGCAATGTTTGTAAAATGTATCATATAGAGGTCAAGTACCTCGCGATGTAATCAACTGTTGTGAATCGTTTATAATCGATATGGACTTTGTTCGGATGGATTAGGACGGGTCTTCACATTGTTGGTTATCGACAACATCAACATATTTTATCTCATAATATTTTGCATTTTCCAGGAAATATAGTTTTAGATATGATTAAAATAATCCTCCATGTATTTAAGCGGTTTCAATCGCAATTGAGGATAACAATTTAAATATTATCCACAAAGGATTGTTGCCCAGGAACAAAACGGTGGATTAGTATCATATTCCAAGTATGGCATCCATCCATACATATTTCGATACTTACATGAATTAATATATCCATGATGGTTACCTGTTAAATGAACATCACCCATCATATTAATTCACCCCTTTTAATTCCACCATACTTGTTCGCGAATCATTATTATAAATATATAATAACATGCAATTCATGGCATAGGATACTAACATGTACAATAAACTAGAGAAAAGCAGTAACCGTCAAATTCACGAGAATTGTCACAAATTTGATATTAATTTCTCTGATAAAACGTACATGTAGCAACCATATATATTTTTCAAATAACATGATATATTTCAATCCGTAAATGTAAGATTCGTGAAAAATATATATACGGAGTAGTATATTCAGAACCGTAATCCACCGCTTCGTACATGATATCTCAGACACATATTTGAAACGCGTACTTATGAGTATATATTTATGAATTTAAGGCACACGATTCATGGTATATACATTTAAAGCTATATTTCATTCTTGAATCCATATTAAGAAATCCATACCATTAATATGAGTAGAAAAGGCGTACCTTTTTGCAGTATTATTCAATTGTTAATGAATCTCACCAGGCCAATATCCTGTCAAACGTTCTGAAACTCCTTCATACGAACCAGCCTTTTCGTTTCCACATATTTAGAAATCTCTTTAACGATTCACCATCATGATTATCCCAAAATACTTTATAGATTTGTTAGAAATTGGGTATGAATTGACTGCCGGATTCGTTCTTGAATCGTGTGTTCACTTTCTCTATAAAGTATTTCGACCCTACGATTGCCTCGGTTGCACGAAATCTTTACAGGGATAAGACAAGAACGCAATCAGTATTTTTGGCAATGAAATCACTGATCAAATTGTTAGAGAGTATGTGTGTTTTTCTGTTTGTTAAAATGAAAGCAAAAACATATTCCTATATTTATAGGAAGCGAAAAGGTGCGAGTGAAAGTACGCAACCTTTCAACCAAAGGATGTAACCCTTCAACGAAAAGACGCAACCTTTCGTTCACATCATTTAGGAAATGACATCACTCTTCATGAAATGATGTAACCATTCATGGTTACCTTTCATCAAAAGATGTAATTTCCAAGACCTTATTGAATTAACTCGAACGAGCGTGCACTCCGCAATCTCCAAACTCATCATTAAGCTTAATTCAACGGTTAAGGGCAGCCTTTGTGCGCAATGTTGTACCCCACGGGAGTCGAACTCCTGACCTCTCGCTAAGAGCGTTAGACAAGTACCACATGAGTTACAAGGTTAATGAGATTTATTGTGTGGAGGTGATTTTAGTTTGGAATCAAAATGGTTTATTGATCCTAAAGTCTATGAGGTCAAGTAAGTCAATTACATCTTCATTTGTTTTAAAAAGCTTAGTTTATTTTTTTTTTAAATTTTATATAGACTTGTAATTAGTTGGTAATATTCATATCATGTTGTTGAGCTTATTGCATCTGCTTGTTACTTAATTGCATTAGTAGAGTGGTTAAAGCTCATTATTCTGTTGTTAATTTTGTGGATTTTGTTCAGATATAAAAGCAACAAGATTGTTAACAAAGGCGATACGCCTTAGAACATTGCGAAGGTTGAAGGACTATTTGTGAGAGAAGTTGCAATGTTAACTGAAGTGCAACACAAAAACTTAGTGAAGTTATTTTGTTGAATTCTGATCAAAGCAATAAGATTTTATATTTAATGTCAAAATCCAATAACGATGGATGTACGCTCAGTTTATCGGAGCATGTAAGGAACCAGTGATGGTCATAGTAACCGAACTTCTTACTGGTGGAACTTTAAGGAAATACTTGGTGAATATTCGGCCTACGTCTTTGGATACACGTGTTGCTATAAGTTTTGCTTTTGATATAGCCCGTGCAATGGAATGCTTACACTCACACGGGATCATTCATCGATACTTCAAAACCAGGCAAATTTCTTTTATGATCCGTAATCATACTACGGGTGTGTTTGATAAAACTAAATTATTTAGCGATGCAAATGGTAGCTTATATTTGTAAATTGTAGTTGAGAATGGTAGCTTATAGTTGTAGATGTTTTTTTAACAACAGTACGGGATCACCCGGGGGACTTAACCACCTACGTGTTCATCTCCAACAGTTGCATAACCCGCTCCCAACTGCTGCCCAGGAGTAAACCCGATACTGAAATGCTTATACTAACACGGGATCATTAATTTTCGTAATATTGTTATTTTCGGAGGACTTGTTACTAACAGCTGATTTTGGTTTAGCGAGAGAAGAGTCATTAACAGAAATGATGACTGCAGAAACAGGAACTAACACACAATAAGTTACCTTTTGAGGCATGTCAAATCTTCAAGCAGCCTACACTGCTGCTTTTAAGGTGTGTAATACGTGTCATTTTCCAATCATTTTGTTCTGAATTCGTAAAACATAATACATAGGTGAGAAGCATGATGGCGTATATAATATATAAAAAAAAGGATTGAAACTCAGTATAAAGTTTCTTTGATGTGTCTGACTACTGATCTAAAAATGTTCAATATTCATTTTGATTGGATCCAAATCAACACCGTCAGATGGGTAATGTCAAATGCTTAAGCTAAAGCAAAAATAGGTGGAAAGTTTTGAACAATCTACTAATTAGCGATATAAAAAATCTAATACTCCGTAATACATATACTATATGTTTATGTATATGTATATGTACAACTTATTCTATAAGAGGTGTTAAAAACGGACAGTAAGTGTTTGGGTTAGCCTAACTCGACTCGATTTGACATGTTAGCTGTGCTTTTTCCCACGTATAAATATGTGAGAAATAATGATCACCGATGTACTAAAAAGCCATAATGATTTGAAAATATATTCGACGTGATGAAATACAAGGTTGCAAAAGTCACTACTACTCGGTGAGTATTCGGTCGGGACTTTTTAGGGAGTACTCTACAACTCAGGAAGTACTCGGATGTTGACCAAGTTTGACTTTGAATAATTTTGACCGAGTTTTGACTAACTATCAGAGTAATCCCAAGTTTTGACTGAGTTTTGACCGAGTTTGACTGAGTTTTTACCGAACACTCGCTGAGTTGCAAAAACCGAGTACTCGCTTAGTAATTCCGAGTTCTTCAAACTCTGATTAAGTCAATCTCAGTCGTTGGTTTCGATTGATTTTGTTCTACAGAATGTGGGGCCGAGTGCTGAGGATCTCCCGGAGGATCTAGCATTAATTGTAACATCTTGTTGGAAAGAAGATCCAAATTTTCAACCTCATTTCAGTCAAATTATACAAATGCTTCATCATTACTCATCTGCCAACTTCCCTCCTGGGCCCAAGCCCAGGCCCACTGCTATCCCATCTCGGATTTTTGCTTCTCAAATTGCTGTTTTTTCACCCGATTCACCTGGTAAGTACAAGTACTTTAATCGCAAAAAACAGACGATTATTGTCGGTGGCATATTTGGAGATTTCGTAATTCGGTGCTTTATGGTCCGCCTAGATTGAAAAAAGATATTTTGTTCGATTCCATAAGAAATTTTTCTTTTAATTGAATTATTTTTTTTTTTTTAGTAGAAGCAAATGTAATTGTAGTTGGAACTCATGGCTTGTTAAGCCATTGTAATCGTTTTTGCCCCCTTCCTAGTGTCTTTCTAGGAGGGTGTGGTTGTGTTTGTTAATAATATTTCGCAGTTCCAAAAAAATTGAGGGTACGCCAAGAGCAACAGTGGAAAACAACCCTAAAGGTATTTCTCCTGTTATCAGTGCTGGTTAACGCGAAATGGTGGAAGAAAAAACTTGGAACATACGTCTGTATACAGTTAAAAAATAGAAGAAAAAAGAGCAAAAGTGTCGAAGTATTAGGACATCGTGTTAGCTTTTGAGTTTTGATGGAGTTGATCAATCAGTTAGTTTTCATATGCATTAGAACCATGGTATATGGCTTCGATTGTAAACAACTGCTGTTTGTTTGAGTATACTGGAAGAACACGAGTTTGTAACAAGCGAGGATTCAACAAGCTGCAACGCTATAATGCAGGAACAAAACTATTCTCCTGGACGGTTTTTTATACCGTGTTTGCTAGTTTTCCAGGACATATGTGTTCTTTTTGCGATTTCACAAAGATAGTTGTTTGGTTACGATGAAGGTACTGATATTCGCCTATTCGGTATTGTAGAAAGTCAATAATGATAGTGTTGTAAATTTAGTGTAATTTTGGGTTTTAATCTACACTTGTAAATGGGTTTGGAGGTACGGAGTGTACACCCATTAAGTGATAGATTACCCGAACCCAAAAGTGGTTTTCCATTATTTACTATCATGACTTGGTCTACCTGAAATTTGACTAAGTGTTTTCAGTACTAAGTTTTCTTAGTAAGCTGAAATTTGGCTAAGTGTTTTGTGCTGGTTGTTCTGCATTGCTGGTCCTTGTGCTGGTTGTTCTGCATTGCTGGTCCTTGTGCTGGTTGTTCTGCATTGCTGGTCCCTGTGCTGGTTGTTCTGCACAGCTGGTCCCTGTGCTGGTTGTTTTGCGCAGCTGGTCCCTGTGCTGGTTATTCTGCGCAGCTGGTCCCTGTGCTGGTAGTTCTGCGCAGCTGGTCCTGTTTGCTGGTTCCTCTGCGCTGCTGGTCCTGTATGCTGACTTTTGCGCTGCTGGTCCTGTTTGCTGATTTTTGCGCTGCTGGTCCTTTTGCAGTGCTGGTTCTTAAGAGACAGCAGTAAGAAAACACTTAACACAATTTTGAGTGATTACGGAAGAATTATTCTTGCACCCACTTTTTCTTTAGTGGTTGAAGGAATAATACTTGTTTATTATAAAGTGATCACTCATGCTTTGATAGTTGTAAAATATAATATTTGTTTATTGTAAAAGTAACAACTTTTACTTTAATGATGGAAGTGATAATATTTGTTTATAGAAATATTCTTCCTGTAACCACTTTTGAATATTATAGAAGATACTTTTATTAATCAATCGGCCAATTGATTTTAATAAAAGACTCTTTCATGATTAAGGGTGTATATAAATATATTAACCAATATGCATGAGAAAAATACACAAGTTACGAACACCAAAATATTCTTCTGCAAAAGGAATTCTTGTTTCTGCCAAAACAAGAATTTAATCTCTGTCTTATCCCAAAGTGATATTCGTGTAACCCAGGCTATAAGGGTCGAATAATTACTTTCGGAAAGTGATACCACGATTCAGTGATTTATCCGGCTATCGATTATTTTACCCAACACGAAAGAATTTAATAAAACCTCCAACAATCGAAAGTAATTATCCGTTATAATCGATGGCGGCTACGATGAAACACATGACGGCGAATTTCTCCAAACTTGATAAGTTTGAGGGAATTGATTTTAGGAGATGGCAAAAGAAGATGCACTTCTTTCTGAGCAGCATGAGTGTGGTGTACGTACTCAGCACACCAATTCCTGAAGATCATGGTGATGATGCCACTATTGAACAAATTCGAAAAAGGTGCAAGTGGGAGAACGATGACTACATCGCTAGAGGTTTAATCCTCAATGGTATGGCTGATTCCCTTTTTGATATTTACCTAAATGTTGAATCTTCTAAAGAACTATGGGACTGTTTAGAAACCAAGTATATGTCTGAGGATGCTTCTAGTAAAAAGTTCCTTGTGAGTAATTTTAATAATTACAAGATGGTCGATTCTAGACCGGTCTTGGAACAATACAATGAGCTCATTCGTATACTTGGTCAATTCACACAACATAAGATGAACATGGATGAGTCTATTCAAGTCTCAAGCATAATTGATAAACTACCTCCATCTTGGAAAGAATTTAAACATTCTTTGAAACATAAGAAGGAGGAGTTAACTCTTGTTGAGTTGGGTAGTCATCTGCGTATTGAGGAATCCCTCAGGTTGCAGGATAATGACAAGCCAAAGAGCAACGAAGTTGCTGGTACGTCTGTTGTCAATATGGTGGAACATAAAAAGTTCACTAGTAATAATGACAAAAAGGGCAAACGTAAACATCAAGGTTATAACAAGGCTAATCCGAACAAGAAGTCTAAATTGACTTGTTGGAAGTGTGGTAAAACTGGACACATGAAAAAGGATTGCAAGGTTATTTTTGGTAATAATAATGCCAAAGGATCTAGCACAAGCGGTTCGGGAAATGGTTTAAACAACCACAACTCGAAAGGTCAGAATATATTTAATAATTCAAATGAGAATTATTATGTTTCATATATATCTGAGGCTTATTTTGTGCAGGATGATGATGTCGCGTGGTGGGTTGACTCGGGAGCCACCACCCATGTATGCAAGGATAGATTTTGGTTCAAGACTTACGAGTCCGTGACTGATGGATCAATTCTTCATATGGGAAATGAGTCAACAGCCTCTGTTCATGGACGTGGAAGTGTGGATTTGTGTTTTAGTTCTGGAAAAACTATTTGTTTGTTTGATGTTTTGCATGTACCACAAATAAGGAAAAATTTGGTTTCCAGTAGTGTGTTAAATTGTTGTGGTTATAAACAAGTGATTGAATCTGATAAGTTTGTTTTGTCAAAACATGGTATGTTTGTTGGTTTTGGTTATTTATGCAATAGAATGTTTAGACTTAACATTAATCACTTGAATGTTAATTTTGCTTTTATATCTACTTCTAGCATAAATAATTCTACACTTTGGCATGCTAGACTAGGACATGTACACTTTAAAAGAATGCAAGATATGTCTAAAGATGGATTAATACCGGCCTTTGACATGAACAATGAAAAGTGTAAAACGTGTATGTTAATAAAGATCACTAAGAAACCATTTCAAAATGTACATCGTGATACTGAAATTTTGGAATTAATACATAGTGATTTATGTGATTTGCATGCTACTCCTACTTTAGGGAACAAGAAATATTTTGTGACTTTTATTGATGATACTTCTAGATTTTGCTATGTTTATTTGTTACATACTAAGGATGAAGCATTAGATAAATTTAAAATATTTAAAACTGAAGTAGAATTACAACAAAAGGCTTTGATTAAAAGACTTAGAACGGATAGGGGAGGTGAATACATTGACCAATCGTATTTCCAATCCGTTGGTATTATCCATGAGACCACAGCTCCTTATACTCCACAACAAAATGGTATATCTGAAAGGAAGAATAGGGTCCTTAAGGAAATGGTTAATTCCATGTTATCCTATTCGGGTTTAAGTGAAGGATTTTGGGGGGAAGCTATGTTAACAGCTTGTTATTTGCTTAATAGAGTTCCTAACAAAAGAAACAAGATTACACCTTATGAACTTTGGAATAAAAGGAAACCTAACTTGAATTATCTTTGGGTATGGGGTTGTAGGGCGGTTGTAAGACTACCTGATCCCAAGAAGAAAAGTTTAGGTGAAAGAGGTATAGATTGCATATTTGTTGGATATGTTGAACATTCCAAGGCATATAGGTTCTATGTAATAGAGCCTAATGAGTTTGTCTCAATCAATTCTGTGATTGATTCAAGGGATGCAATCTTTGATGAAAATCGATTTTCATCTATACCTAGACCAAAGGATATGATTCCAAGTAACAATAGAATCAATAAGGATTGTAATGATGAAGTCTCTGAAAAGGCTGTTGATCAGTCACTTGAGCTTCTGAAAAGCAAAAGAAAAAGGAAACCTAAATCATTTGGACCAGATTTTCAACTATACTTAGTTGAAGGTTCTAGGGATGATGTGTCTACCCAATATTCGTATTGTTTCAATGTTGATGATGATCCTAAAACATATGATGAAGCCATGAGGTCTCAGGATGTTGCATTCTGGAAAGAGGCAATTAATGATGAGATGGATTCTATCATGGGCAATAACACTTGGGTGTTAGCTGATCTACCTCCTAGTTGCAAACCTTTGGGTTGCAAATGGATCTTCAAAAAGAAGATGAAGGTGGATGGAACTATTGAAAAATTCAAGGCAAGGTTAGTCATTCAAGGCTTTAGACAAAAGTCTGGAATTGACTATTTTGATACTTATGCTCCCGTGGCACGTATCACTACCATTAGACTGTTGATTGCTTTGGCTACGATTCACAATCTAGTTATTCACCAGATGGATGTGAAGACAGCATTCTTGAATGGTGAATTGGATGAGGAGGTTTATATGAACCAACCTCAGGGCTTTGTCATGCCAGGAAATGAAGGCAAGGTGTGCAAACTTGTGAAATCCTTATATGGTTTGAAACAAGCACCTAAGCAATGGCATCAAAAGTTTGATGAAGTGATTTTATCTAGTGGTTTTAAATTAAACCAAGCAGATAAATGTGTATATAGTAAATTTGATGATTCTGGTAAAGGAGTTATAATTTGTCTATATGTTGATGACATGTTAATCTTTGGGACTGACCAAAGTCAGGTTGATTTAACAAAAGAATTTTTGTCATCAAAATTCTCAATGAAAGATATGGGGGAGGCTGACATTATCCTTGGCATTAGGATCAAACGTGAAAGCAAAGGAATTTCGATTTGTCAATCTCATTATATTGAGAAGGTGTTGAAAAAGTTCAATTGCTTTGAATGTAATCCTGTGAGTACCCCTGTTGATCCAAGTGAGAAGCTTATGCCTAATCAAGGTGAAGCTGTATCACAACTTGAGTATTCTCAGGTGATTGGCTGTTTGATGTACGCCATGACTTGTACAAGGCCGGATATTGCTTTTGCTGTGGGAAAACTGAGTAGATATACTAGTAATCCTAGTACTCATCACTGGCAAGCAATTAGGCGGGTACTGAAGTACTTGAAGAAAACTATGGACTATAGTTTATCTTATAATGGGTTTCCTTCGGTAATAGAAGGATATTCTGATGCGAGTTGGATAACCAATATTGAAGATCATTCTTCAACGAGTGGTTGGGTATTCTTGCTTGGGGGAGGTGCTATTTCATGGGCTTCTAAGAAGCAGACATGTATTACCAACTCAACGATGGAATCTGAGTTTGTTGCTTTAGCTGCTGCTGGTAAAGAAGCAGAATGGCTTAGAAACTTGATCCATGAGATACCATTATGGCCTAAACCTATAGCACCTATGTCTATCCATTGTGATAGTGCTGCGACATTGGCAAAGGCTTATAGCCAGATGTACAATGGAAAGTCTAGACACTTAGGTGTCAGACATAGCATGATTCGTGAACTCATCATGAATGGGGTGATTTCTATAGTGTTCGTGAGGTCACAACAGAATTTAGCTGATCACTTGACGAAGGGATTGGCAAGAGACTTGGTGAACAAGTCTGCTGTGGGGATGGGTTTAAAGTCCACATAAATTTCTAATTATAAGATACCCAATTCCCTTCTGATGAAAATTAGAAGTTGAATTCAATGTGGAAGACTTATACTTAGAAATTTGGAGTACAAAATTTTGTATCATCCCAAGGTAAGGTATGTACTCGGACATGTTGAAGGTGAGGATGAAGTTTAGCTTCTTAATGGTTTATTTGAAAAAGTGCAATAGCGGGTGCATGACTGAAATGAACTACCTATGTGAATGTGAAGTTTTGCCGCTTCAACAAAGCTTGGACTTTTGCTTTAGATACATTCATGAATGGATATGGACACATGGCTTGTAAAGTGTCAGGATAGCTTTAGAGTATTTGAAAACTTATGTGTATGTTATTTTCAGTTATTCAAATGAGTTGAAGGGTTCAATTCTTAGAACACCCCGATTCTCGAATATTTGGAATGTGTAATGTACTAAGGTGAAAATTCAATCTTCAAGATATTTTCATTTATGCATGAGTTTTGTTTTAATTTGTTTAATTCTCATGAAACGAATTGCACTAAATTGGGGAGGATTGTTGTAAATTTAGTGTAATTTTGGGTTTTAATCTACACTTGTAAATGGGTTTGGAGGTACGGAGTGTACACCCATTAAGTGATAGATTACCCGAACCCAAAAGTGGTTTTCCATTATTTACTATCATGACTTGGTCTACCTGAAATTTGACTAAGTGTTTTCAGTACTAAGTTTTCTTAGTAAGCTGAAATTTGGCTAAGTGTTTTGTGCTGGTTGTTCTGCATTGCTGGTCCTTGTGCTGGTTGTTCTGCATTGCTGGTCCTTGTGCTGGTTGTTCTGCATTGCTGGTCCCTGTGCTGGTTGTTCTGCACAGCTGGTCCCTGTGCTGGTTGTTTTGCGCAGCTGGTCCCTGTGCTGGTTATTCTGCGCAGCTGGTCCCTGTGCTGGTAGTTCTGCGCAGCTGGTCCTGTTTGCTGGTTCCTCTGCGCTGCTGGTCCTGTATGCTGACTTTTGCGCTGCTGGTCCTGTTTGCTGATTTTTGCGCTGCTGGTCCTTTTGCAGTGCTGGTTCTTAAGAGACAGCAGTAAGAAAACACTTAACACAATTTTGAGTGATTACGGAAGAATTATTCTTGCACCCACTTTTTCTTTAGTGGTTGAAGGAATAATACTTGTTTATTATAAAGTGATCACTCATGCTTTGATAGTTGTAAAATATAATATTTGTTTATTGTAAAAGTAACAACTTTTACTTTAATGATGGAAGTGATAATATTTGTTTATAGAAATATTCTTCCTGTAACCACTTTTGAATATTATAGAAGATACTTTTATTAATCAATCGGCCAATTGATTTTAATAAAAGACTCTTTCATGATTAAGGGTGTATATAAATATATTAACCAATATGCATGAGAAAAATACACAAGTTACGAACACCAAAATATTCTTCTGCAAAAGGAATTCTTGTTTCTGCCAAAACAAGAATTTAATCTCTGTCTTATCCCAAAGTGATATTCGTGTAACCCAGGCTATAAGGGTCGAATAATTACTTTCGGAAAGTGATACCACGATTCAGTGATTTATCCGGCTATCGATTATTTTACCCAACACGAAAGAATTTAATAAAACCTCCAACAGATAGGGTTGATGTTGATGTAAAAATTAGAAATAAGATCCATTTCTTCAAAGGGCCCCTGTTAATTAATCCTCTCAATTATAGTGTAGTGATATATTTATTTCTTAAATAATGAGGTCCCAGAAAATGTGATTGTTTGTATTAAGCTTTATTGCATAGTGGTGCACTGTGTATTCTTAATTGTTTAATGTATATACTCCGTGTGATATAAGATGTGATGTTTTCTACTACTCTAATTAGTTATTAAGTCGACAAGCGTCGATTTATTGGCGATTTACTTACTTTTAGAGTCTAAAGTAAATTTCAGACATGATTTAAAACTCATGGAAATTTGATTTTATCATTTTCATGGTGTCATAATTTTTTTATATAATTTTATTTTTTTTAAAAAAAATTTCCTACTTATTGGCCCGATGTCCACTTGAAATCAATCTCTCTATCAGTCGAATAGAAAGAGGGATACTTTCTTTACTTTTAAATAACCAAACATAAACATATACTAAGCTAACCTTCTTGCATTTTAGTGAAGTCTTTATTTTATTTGTATATAACTAATAACTAATATAAAGCCGAAGAACAAATTGTAGGATTAATGTGCAAGTTACAACATATAACTATATGGCCAACTTCATTTGAGCCTTCGGGGTCACACACATATACACCGAGACGTCAAATGAAATATATATATATATATATATATATATGATTTATATATATTACTCAAGTAACAAAATAGTAAATCGAAATTAATTCATTTACTATTCATATGAATAGTAAATGAATGGAAATTAATTAATTTACTATTCACATGAAAGTGACATGATAGAAATTATTAATTATAAGTTACATAACATACCCCTAAAGTATTTGAGAAATATGACTTTTTAAAATAAAATCAAATATGAGATTTTGGGAATCTATATATAGATAGAAACAAAATAACTTTGTACGCATTTTGTTTCACGGATTTTACAATTCAATGTTTACTTTTACACATATATTATAAATATAAGCATTAATTGGTTTTTGGAAGAGTAAGTCAGACAAAAAGAAAAGGAAACACATACATCGCAAATCAAATGAACCCTTTTTATCTCATCCTTGGCTCTTTAATTCGTGAAATTAATTAGCATGAAGAGATGCTTAAGTGTTCTTACAAACAAGAGTTATACGGAGTATTATATATTGTTTTATAATAATTTGATTATTATAATAAGTTATTTGGGTTTGGACTAGCATCCATTGACGGTCGTTTGAAGTGTAGTGTGGACTATCCTAAGAGACGGTCATATTTTTGATCGTAGGTTTCTCTCCTTCAATCAGTTTCTTCAAGAAAGGTATATCGTTTACTCACTTTGTGAATTACATATTTTGACAATTATTAGTAGTGTAACTGGATCTCATTGGGATAAATTAATCGTGTACATGTTTCATTAAATATATGAATATTTAATCATGTAAATGTTTTATGAAATAATAAAAGATTATTATTTTAACTATCCACTGCGTTAATCTGATTTAAAAGTACGCACGATTTTTCAACAGTGGTATCCGAGCCGCTTTTATACCATCTTAATTGTCGCGTGATTTTTTTTAGATTTAGCTTTGTGGTGAATTGGTAAAAGTCGAAACTTTTTTGGTTTTTAAAGTCAATACGGTTGATTTAGACTTAACCTTATTACGCACAAATATAATTGAAAGAATATCACTATTTTAAATTATAGATTTAATTGTTATGGCTTGAATATTTATTATAATTGTTGATTGTTATATTCCATGGTTATACACATGCATTATAACCATGGACAAGCCATATATAGGTTATAATAATGTAGTTATTAAAATTGTGATTGCATACATAGCCCGTAATGCCCCGACCTATGTGTTTGATTATATGTGATTGTTGTGATTGTTGATTACGGCAATATTATGTCATGTTGATTATTTATTTTTTATAATAAATGCCATTTTGAAGCCAAAGTTGTATTATATTTATTTTTTATTTTCATAGTATTGTATTTAAGTTTATTCTAAATTGTAAAAGTATTAGATTAGTTATATTTTTCAATTTTAAATAAATGTAATAAGATGAAGATTAAAGATAAAGATGCAACGTGGAGTTTGACTTAGAAGATGGCGAACAGGTCAAGTTGACAACGATGGCGTTTGTCAAGTTTTCACTTGATTCTTGAATTAAGTGGGAGCTATGATATTACCCTTAGTTTGATCTCTTGATCTCATGTCGGCTCATGGGATCAAGCATATGATTTTTGGGCTAGGCTATGTGTGTGTGATGCATGGTTGTGTTTTAATTTTGTATTTATATATAATTGTTGATTAGAATATATATGCTAAATGTTTTTGATGAAAATATTAAATAAAACCGGTAACAAGTTTCAAATATTAAAATTGATGATTTTAAAAGGTTAAACTCTAACGAGTTTAAAGTTAAATAATTTTGAGACTCAAGTTATATATGTTTTTGATGAAAACATTAAATAAAACTCTAAACGAGTTTCAAAGATTAAAATTGATGATTTTAAAATAAGTTAAACTCTAACAAGTTTAATGTTAAATGATTTTGAAAGTCAA
This sequence comes from Rutidosis leptorrhynchoides, assembly GCF_046630445.1. Taxonomy (NCBI): domain Eukaryota; kingdom Viridiplantae; phylum Streptophyta; class Magnoliopsida; order Asterales; family Asteraceae; genus Rutidosis; species Rutidosis leptorrhynchoides. The sequence continues at coordinate 86,238,028 of NC_092340.1, read as the reverse complement.
ATAATATATATGGACGACATCTTTTAAAACTGTTTTAAAACGATACACGTTTATGTATTTGTTATTTTTATATCCTATAAATTAAATAACAAATTAGATCACAAACATAATCGACATATACAATTGGTTAAAATGTTTTTTAACTAATAGTGTAGCGAATCTTGTGTGCATGCATTATTCGTTGACACAAACTTTTTCCAAAATACCCGTCAAATTTAAGTCATGCCATCCAATGAACTTGCAAACACTCCTCGTTATTTTGCTGATCTAGTGAGACTAGGCTGAATTATAGCCACGAGGTGGATTTTTCGATCTAGTGAGACTAGCGTGAATTTCCACTGTTTCCAAATTGGACGACTTAATCGTATTCACGTTGAGACCTGAGTTCGAGGCAATGATGGGACAAACATGCCATTAGATAATAGTGGTTTGTTGGACTACAAATATCTCTAAGTCCCATAAAGATCTAAGAGTTGTACTTGTAATGCAATTGGTACCCGCTACCTACCAATAGACTCCATAACTGCTAGCTGATCAACAGATATGGCTATGGAACCTCTATGTGGATCTTAGGCTTTCGTAAATTAATTGTTTTTAAAAATATTATAAAAACTTGGGTAGTTAATTTATTAAAGCTTGAAACGACCCGTCCATATTACTATAAACGCGGTACGTTATTCATTGGTCCCATAGCAAGGTATTTGACCTCTATATGATACGTTTTAGAAAATATTGCATTCGTTTCATAAAAAGCACACCATTATTATACATAATGCATGTTTTAAACAAGTGGGCGATTATTTAAGAAATAATCCTCATACATCGGTTTCCAAAAACTACACACGTGACATAACAGTCGAATATATTACATGACAAAGGTTTTATTGAATACAACACTTCATTTAAAAAAAACATGAGACTCCATGCACAGCTTGCTCAGATAATGCAACAGCGGAAGACTTTCTTAAGGACCTGAGAATAAACATGCTTAAACAGTCAACACAAAGGTTGGTGAGATATATAGTGTGACGCCCCGTACAAAACCATCATGTACGGATCATCAATCAACAGGATCATTACATGGTCAAACACTATATGCTGTTTGAAAACCGATTTGCATTCATAAAAGATAACGTTTTTACAAAAGATATCGTGCATCCTATGAATAGGAGCATAAACATAATTATTTGACCCTAAGGTCATTACAAAGCCATTGTTTGAAATTAACATAAACTACGAGTGCAACAGAAAAGTTCCATGAATGAGACATCTCTAGTAATGCAGCGGATAACTAATACAGCAGGTCCTTAACAGCAATTCAATAACAGCATGACATCAAGTCTAACAGGGGAAGCAATAAACCTCTAGGCACCTGAGAAATACACGCTTAAAAAGTCAACACGAATGTTGGTGAGCTATAGTTTAAGTTGTAATAGTAACGTAAGATAGGCCACGAGATTTCAGTGCTGCAAACAGCGTATCAAACAGTATGAAAAGTATATGTATAACCGTGGGCACCCGGTAACTAGACTTAACGTTTATAACTCCCTGAAAGTACACTTGGCGAGTGTGTATGTTCACGAAGTATTAAACACCCGTTAAATGCTAGCGCGACTAGCCCGATTGGGGATGTCAAACCCTATGGATCCATATCTAAGATTCGCGTTCACCGGTTCAAAAACCAATGACTAAACGTTACCGTGCTAAAGGGAATATTTATGCCGTTGTATAACCCACACACATATAAAGTTTAAGTACTCGTGCCTAACATGTAAAACGTAAAAAGCGCATGTATTCTCGGTCCCAAAAATAGTAAAAGTGGTAAAAAGGGATGCTATAACTCACAGTAATAAAAGCGGTAACGTCGGTAATGAAAGTACGCAAGTAGTAAGTCGGTCCGAAAGGTCGTCAACCTAAATCAAAGGTTACTAGGTCAGTAGGTTGTCTTTATAAATTCTAATAGTGCATAAAATAAGTTTAAGTGTCATCATCATCATCATTCATCATCATAAAAGCTAAGTAAGTTTGACATGAATATAGATCGAAACAATAGGCTGACTTCGGTAAGCTGCTACGACCTCTACGTAAATCGAAAAGATGCATAGTCAGTGGCCATGGCTCCGTATATGATTCCCCTAACAGGTGACTAATTTTCAGAACCTAACTCGTCTTCTTTTGACCGTGGCGAGGGTTTAAGTGCGAGTAGGTCAGAAATTTCAGCACAACGTTAATAGGGTGTAGTGACTATCGGAGGGCCATAAATTCTAAACCGTAACTCGGATTAAGACGAGGCCTAAACAGAAAATCATCTAATCGAACCGAACTAACTGAAAATAAACTTTTCAGTAGCCCAGGTGGTGTGATCAGATACTAAAAACAGTAGGTAAGTGCTCCGGTGGGGTTCTTGGTGCTTGATGCTCATCACGGTTCTCATCCTTGATGCTTGTAGCTTCAAGTGTACAACTCGTTGATGGTTTAGCATCACTTTTGACCAAGATTCATCATCAATACACAATATGTTAAGACCAAGTAAGAACACAACTCATTCATGAGTCTTAGATGGATGATAAACCAAGGTTACATCATATCCTTAGTCTTAACACAATTTCAATTCACAATAACAACTAAAGCTACAAAATTTACATCATTTCAACAAGTATAAGCACAATCTAAATCAAAAGAGGTGATGGAACCCTAAGCTAGAGAGCTTGGATCCATTTCACACAAGTTACAAGGTTGCAAAGCTAGAAAGCTTGAACCTTTAAGTGTTCTTGAAGATCTTGAAGCATAAAGCTTAGTTCTTGAAGATACATGAAGATTACAAATAAAAGTTTGAATCTTTTTCACAAAACAACATGATCAAAGTAAAAAGAACTTAGATCTAACAAAAAGATATGAAGATTCAAGCTAGAAAGCTTGCATCTTAATTGTTCTTGAAGATCTTAAAGCATAAAGCTTGGATCTTGAAGATGCATGAAGATTACAAACAAAAGTTTGAATCTTTATCACAAAATAGAAAGATTAAAGTATAAAAGAAGTAGATCTACAAAAGATATGAAGATTCAAGCTAGAAAGCTTGAATCTTCCATGTTCTTGAAAGATTCATGCTTGAATCATCAAGATATAAGTAAGATCAAAGCTAAAAGGAACTTGATCTCCATAGATGAATGATGATGATACACGAAAATATTAAAGGAAAAGAGGAAGAAAAAGAAAACTTACAGGTAAGGAAAGAAAGAAAGAACAAGTGTGTGAAAAATCAAAATGATCAAGTGTTGAAATGAGAGGCAAAGGGCTAGTATTTATAAGCAAGAAAATTGACAAGGATTGGTGACATGGCGAAGGCCATCTTGTCCGTGATTTTTGAGAGGGGAGGGAGGGGACACAAATTTGCTTTATGGATAATGGTTGTCTAAAGTGTGTACTAATGCTAGAATCCCATGTGACAATTAGATAATCCTTATCTATTATGCTAGTATGACTCATTAATTAATTAATTTATTATTTATTTATTATTATGGGCCACTAGTAATAATACTTGGGCTAATTAATTGGGTCACTAGCTAGAGTAGGGTGGGCTTGAGCCCAACAAGGTAGAAAGTCCAACAAGACTAACTATTGGGCTTTAGCAATTAAATAAATAAAATTAAGCATCCAAAAGCCCAGGTAATTATTATTATAAAATAATAATTAATATTTCGCAGTCCAAAAGTTCCGGTTCCGGCAAAAGTCAAACGTGCGCGCAGTCCGCGTTTTATTCGTAACGGCAAGTAACACTAACGGTTATAAAGCATCCAATGGACAAGTTAAGCATTCCACATACACCAAGGCATGTTTTAGGGTAAATATGAATATAAAACACGTGTGCCAAGGTTCCGGAGTAATAGAGTAACATAGTACGCATAAAAATGCACTTTCGCTAAAATACAAGGCATAAAAGCAAGTCGAAAAAGTCGGGTCATTACATTACCCACCTATTAATGGAAATTTCATCCCGAAATTTAAGCTGAAGGTGATGGAAGAGCTGGGAAAAGGTGGGGATACTTATGTCTCATCTGATCCTCTCGCTCCCAGGTGAACTCAGGTCCTCGTTTGGCATTCCATCGAACTCGGACGATCGGAATCCTATTGTGTTTCAAAACTTTGACCTCACGGTCCATAATTTCGACAGGCTCTTCCACAAAGTGGAGTTAATCATCAATCGTAAGTTCCTCCAGGGGTATGATAAGTTCCGGTGGTGCAAGACACTTTTTCAAATTTGATACATGGAAGGTAGCATGAACAGCACTCAACTGAGTCGGAAGTTCCAAATGGTAAGCAACCGATCCAATACGTTCCAAAATCTCAAAAGGACCAATATATAGCGGGTTTAACTTTCCGCGCTTTCCAAAACGAATTACACCTTTCCAAGGTGCGACCTTCAACATTACTCGGTCACCCACGTTGAATTCGAAGTCTTTTCGTTTAAGATTAGCATAACTCTTTTAACGATCGCGGGCCGTCTTAAGTCTTGCCTGAATCTGAGAAATCTTCTCCGTCGTTTCATGGACTATCTCGGGTCTGGTGATTTGCACTTCGCCTAACTCGGCCCAACAAATAGGAGAATGGCACTTGCGGCCATACAACGCTTCAAAAGGTGTGGCTTTAATACTTGAATGATAACTGTTGTTGTAAGAGAATTCGGCTAGCGGCAGATGCCTTTCCCAAGACTTTTCGAAGTCAATAACACAGGCACGTAACATGTCCTCTAAAGTCTGAATCGTTCGTTCGCTCTGACCGTCGGTCTGGGGGTGATACGCGGTGCTCATGTCGAGACGAGTTCCCAAGGCTTCTTGCAAAGAACGCCAGAATCTGGAAGCAAAATGGGGATCGCGATCTGAGATAATTGATTGAGGCACACCATGACGAGATACAACCTCTTTGATGTACAGTTGAGCAAGTTTCTCCATTGTGTCTGTTTCTTTCATCGCTAGGAAATGATCAGATTTGGTAAGACGGTCAACGATAACCCAGATTGTATCGTATCCGCCCACCGTCTTTGGTAGCTTCGTGATGAAATCCATTGTAATTGCTTCCCATTTCCATTGTGGGATTTCTGGTTGCTGAAGTAATCCAGATGGCCTCTGATGTTCAGCCTTAACCTTCGAACAAGTCAAACACCTTCCAACATAAGTTGCAACATCCTTCTTAAGATTTAGCCACCAATACTGTTCCTTAAGATCGTGGTACATTTTTTCGGCTCCTGGATGAATCGAATATCTCGACTTGTGGGCTTCATCAAGTAAAAGGTTCCGTAGATCTCCGTAACGAGGTACCCAAATTCTTCCGGCATAACATCGGAGTCCAGACTCCTTAACCTCGAATTTAGAGACGAGAATGTTCAGGTATTCGCCAAATATGTTCTCCTCCCTGAGAGCCTCTTCTTGGGCTGCTCGGATCTGGCTGTGAAGATTCAAATGGATGGTGATGTTCAGAGCCCGAACGCGAAGAGGTACTGTCTGTAACATCCCGCATTTTTCCGTTAAATTATTTTAACGCCCGTCTTTTTCTTTTTAAATAATACCCTTCATATCTAGATTCGTATCCTTTGTTAAGTAACATTTTAAATATTCTCGTTATCGGATTTTTAATATCTCCCGTACTTCCGTGTAATTTAAAATAATTCGTTTGGTCAATTCACGCACCCGCAACCGAACGCGAGGGACTAGTTTCGCCATTGGAGCAAAGATGTGACTAGCTTGACTAGTCAACACCCACCTCCCCATTTTCCTTTTCATTTTCATTTCCATTTTCTTTCTATACTTTCCAATTTTCTCTCAAACACCACTACAAAGAATCATCATCTAAATTCGGATTTGGAAGCTTCAACCAAAACAAAATACATATTTGGAATCCTCTCTTCATCCTCTTCAATTTGATACCAACTTCATCTCATTTGGGTAACTTTCTAAAATCACTAATTTTATGTGTTCTTGAGATTTTTGAGTTATAAAGTTGTTAATTAGTGTCTATGGCTCAAGTCTAGTTTGATTATGTGTTTTGTATGCTTGTTCTTGCTATTTTGGTGTAACTAGTTCATATTGAAAGAATGCTTGCTTAATCTTGAGTTTTAGGTGTTCATATGTTGTTGGATGATGAAAGTTCACGTTTTAATTGTGTTCCTAACATCACTAGCTTCAAATTGGTATGTAGGTTGACATGGATTAGTTTCATATGCAAGATTGTTGAATTTGTGATTTTGGGTTAGGGTTTGATAGAAGTAAATTGAATTTTTGATGCATTAAATGCTTGTTAATGTTACTTGTAAGTGTTAGGTTGTGTTGTATGCTTAATTACCTTCGAAACGGCATATCGTTCATGTAATTTGGTTGCCAAATCATTAAATTGCAATTTTGACTTGTATGCATTGATTATGGAACATTAATTGCGGTTTTTGGTTGTTTTAAGTGCAAGTTTGATTGATGATATGTGTTTAGTTGCATTCCTCGTCAAAATACCTTTCCAACGATGTATGATAGGCGTTATAAGTGTTTGCGGGTCAAGTTTTGTGTTAAAATTGATTTTGGCTCGTGCATAGTTTTGCAAAACAGAAAAATGTCTGTACAGGTGGTGGCGCGGCGCGCCCCTTACCCGCGCGGCGCGCAGATTATGCTGGACAGATTCTGACCTCTTGGTCCCAATTCACGCGAAATGTTTGACTAGTTACCGACCTCCGATTCACATGAAACTTGTTTTAATATACTTGTATATGAATAATTAGCATAGAAAATTTGTCCGGGAACCGACCCGAACGTGTTGACTTTTTGTTGACTTTGACCGACCAAAGTTTGACTTTTTGTCAAACTTAACCAAATGATTATGCAACCCTCCTAACTTGTTTATATACTTGTACCTTGCATGAAACTTGACAATTTGATTTCACATGCTACATAATCGAGTCGTAACGAGCCATAGGACTAATTGAACATCTTTGACCCTTCGTGACTATCGTTATTGATACAACCTAATTGTTTAGGTCGAGACTAGCATTGTTCTTTGCACGTTTACTTGTTGAAGTACTATTTCACTCTTGCAATCAAAGGTGAGATCATAGTCCCACTTTTACTCTTTTTGAACTTATATTTGGGATGAGAAAACATAAACGATTCTTTTGAACTAAGTGAACACAAGAACGGGAAAACAAACATTCTACATACGAGTTTAGAACAAAAAGCCTCAATTCGATTATCATTAGTTACACTTGACGGGTGTAAGCGAGAACTTATGTTATATGGCCATATGGGTTTGACAACCCTCATCTTTGACGGTTCGCTACCGTCTACGGATGAAATATATTTTCGAGAATCAGTGTTTGTTCTAGCACTATGGATGGGGTATACAATGGATGGAATGTTAAGCTTTGATAATTGGGTGCTCGTGAATATTAACTTTTAGAATGTATTACTATTATTTCAACTTTGCAAACCTTGTGGTTCGACTTACTTACTTTTACTCACTTACTTACTTAAACTTATGATTTCACCAACGTTTTCGTTGACAGATTTCTATGTTTTTCTCAGGTCTTGCACGATATGTGATACATGCTTCCGCTCACTATTTGATACTTGCATTGGATGTCGAGTATACATGCATTACTTGGAGCGTCTTTTGACTTTACTTTAAACCGTGTCGCCTAGATTTCAAATGTACTTATAACCTTGTAACTTAACTTTTGGTTGAACAATTCTTGTAAACTTTGAAAACAATCTTTATTTTGAAATGAGGGTGACATATTTTGGTCAAACATTATCATAAAGACTTATGACCAGGTAATGGGACCCACGTAGTCGACGCCGTCACTTGACGATTTGTCGGGGTCGCTACAAGTGGTATCAGAGCCTTGGTTGTAGGGATTTAGAGTTCATTTGTGTTCACCCCGAGTCATAGGGTACATAGGTGAATCTAGACTACAACCGGCATATAGACTGAAGTAGGAATTACTTGACTATTTGTGCATTTATACTCGAACTCTTCTATCATATCTAACTCGTATTCGATCTTGATCTTACGTTGATAAATTTTGTTGACGCGCCACCTTGACTTTATGAAGTAATGTTAAATGCACATGAGAATCAGGGTAATATAATTTCCGGGATTATATTACGGTGATTCACATGGACGTTCCGACATTATGACATAAAGAATTTAAGGCGAGTCAAGGAAAAATTTTCTCTATATCCTTATTCCATATCACGGTTAGTATTGTTAAGAATACTAATCAACGATATTCTTGTGTCATGAAGGAACAATGGCTCACCAAGGTCAACACAATACCCCTCTCGAAACTCTAGAACAAGCTCTTCAACGAATGATAACCACCGCCGTGGGTACGGCCGTAGCCGATCACTTTTCCAACAACACCAATCGTGGAGCCGGTAATTCAAGCGAAGGTTGCTCCTACAAGAACTTCATGAAGTACAACCCTCCCACTTTCGATGGAACCGGAGGACCGGTTGTTCTCACCCGATGGTTTGAACAAATGGAGACCGTTTTTAACACAAGCGGTTGTCGAGACCAAGATAAGGTCAAGTTTTCCACCCTCACTTTCACCGGCATTGCTCTTTCGTGGTGGAACAAGTACGTACAATCGGTGGGTATCGATGAAGCCCACACACTCTCATGGACCGAATTAAGAGAGAGAATGATCACCGAATATTTTCTGCGCGACGAGACTCGAAGGCTCGAACAGGGTCTAAGGAATTTAAGAATGGTCGGGAATGACCTCGGAGCTTATAATCAACGGTTTACCGAACTAGTCTCAATGTGTCCAAATCTCATGACTCCCGAATCCCTAAGAGTCGAACTTTACATGGATGGCCTCCCTAAGAGCATTCAACACGGGGTAATGGCATCCCAACCCACTAACCTACAAGAGGCTTTAACAAAGGCCCACCAAACTTTAGAAATGGTGAATGAAATGGAAGCACCGGTACGAATGGTCGAGAACCACCCGGGTAACAACAAAAGAAAATGGGAAGCCTCGCAACCAAGCAACCACAACAATAACAACATCTCCAAGAAGCCTTTCACCCCCGGCGGCAAGAAGGGGTATGCCGGAACCCTACCTCACTGTAACAAGTGTCGCAAACATCATTTTGGTGAATGTGGCAAACCATTTTGCGTCAAGTGTCAAAGAAGTGGCCATGTGGCCCATGTCTGTAAGGGTACCGTTACCGTCGCTCGAAGGGTGCCCAACGCACACAGGACGGGTGCATGCTTTGAGTGTGGCCAACTGGGTCATTTTAGGAATGTGTGCCCAAAGAAGAAATCAACCCCAACGCACGCCATTGAACTTTCAACATCGACACCTAGGATGCCCGAGACGACGATGGACTAGTCACGGGTACGTTTCTTCACAACAAACCGTATACTTCATACTTGTTCGATTCGATTACCGCTAGACGTTTTACAACCAAGACTTTGACTTGTACTCATTACCTTCCATCTTTTCCCCTAGATACTATTTAGGCGATTTAAGCGACCAACGGAAAAATATTGTGTGCCTATAAATATTATCGGAGGATATACGTTAAGAAATTGAACTCGACACCAATAGAACTAAGGAACTCAAAACCTATTCATTAAGGAGAAATTGTTGCCCTACATTTATGTATAGATTATTGTGAACTAAGAAATTTTCGGTTGGAAACCGATACCCTCTCCCTCGCATCCATGACCTCATGATTATTTGCACGAATCCCGTATGTTCCAAATCGACCTCCGTTCCAGTTATCATCAATTGGGGGTTAAGTGAGACGATGTCTCCTAAGCCACTTTCCGAACTCGCAACGTTAGTTGTAAATCTCTCTTAGTACCGTTTGATTTATTTAGGGCTCGCCCGTATCCATAAACCTCTTGAACCGCGTATGCAAATTCATATAGACTAATCTGTTATCGTATTTATAGATGACATCTTAACTTATTCAAGTAAAGAAGGAAAACGAACAACATCACCATCTTAAGCTCGAACTTTTGAGAAAAGAGCAACTCTATACCAAATTCTCCGAGTGAGAATTTCTGTTGAACGAAGTCCAATTTTCTAGACCATGATGTTAATGGTCAAGGCATTAAAATCAATCTCGAAATCAAGCCACATGTAATCAGGAAACTCTCCCAACTCAGACTTATATTCGTAAAAATATTAGATCTCACCGGTTGTTACCGAAGATTCATTTCTGACTTTTCTCGTGTGTTATCGCCAAGAAAAAGCCGTGCGCCTGCGGGCAAAGCGGACAATATTGTGGTCATGTTAAGCTGGGGTGTTACAGAATGGTATCACACGGTGTCACACGACTTTTAAACTCGTTAACTCACTAAGGAAAACTCTAAACCTCTCCGTGTTCGAACCTTGAGCGTGATTCTTCACACCAACATTTTTAGTTAAAATCGTATAGCAACAGATGGAACTCGAACATGGAAATATTTCTATTTGAACGCCGAAAGGCATACTCTCTCGACTCAAAAATCAACATAACTAAAATTCGTTATTTTACACGAAGAATTCGAATACTAAATTGTGGATCCGATCAATCTTCTCGTCATCACGTACCACACTACATACCTCTGTTATTTCACCGTCACCGTCTGATATTACTGGAATTTAAGATAGCACGCAATCCAACGATACTTCACTCTTCTTTGACTTAACGCCCTTGTGTTTCTGATAATCGGTGAACTATTATTCAACCCCGAACTATACAACTACGTGTACTACCTCGTTTCTCTTTCAGACTTCAACTTTTGACAACTAGAGGCACGTTATGGCAACCTCGAGATGTAAACTCATCCTATTCTAAGTCCTCATTTCACTACTATCTTTACCGTTCGCATTTCCGTTTAAAGAAACTCCTTGTAACATTTCTCCATGGATAGAGAAACTCCTCATATTACATAAGTATTCGCCACGAGGGTGAATAGTCCTAACGAACATTTTTCGAACCCTAACTAACTTGTTCAAACGTATCTTAAGAGATTCTATTCCAACACGGTGTATCTTTGTCAATTATTCCGTATCGAAATACTCGTTTCACTTCTAGTTTTACAAGAAACCTTGGGAACCCGCTTAGACATGAGTACCGCGTACCACCCACAAACTGACGAACCGAGCAAACGAACGATTTACGTCTTGGAAAGACATGTCACAAACTCGTATTGTCACCTTTAGTAGATCACTCTTACAACAGTAGTTACCACTCGTGTGTTCACGCGCACTTTCCGAAACCCTATATGACCGCTAATGTCATACCCCTGTTCATTTAACCAAAGCATCAACCACCGAAATCTGAACTCCATCAAGAAACAACAATTGAAATCATTCAAATCCGAGGAGGGCTCGAGACGATCCGTAGTCGCCAAAAGAGTTATACCAAACTTAGATGAAAACCTCACAAATCCCAGTGTGTAACCGCGTAATATTGAGAAACCGCACCTTGGAAAGGTGTAATCCATTTTGGGAAATCGAGAAAGGCTATAGCCGCAATATTGAACCTTTTGAAACCTTGGGGCGTATTGGAACCGCTTCCTACCGTTTAGAACTTCCGACTCAATTAAGTTTCCGTTTACCTTACATTTCGTGTAACAAACATAGAAACGTGTCCTGCGGAACAGGAACGTGCAATTCTTCTAAATGCACCAACTATTGAAGACAAACTTCTCTTCATAGGAAAACCAGTTGAAACCGGGGATCGTAAAAATCCAAAGTCATGAGAACACTCAAGGACGTACCTTCACTTATTCATAGCATTGACATCTCCGGTCTCGAGTGAGAGGCATCGATTATTATTTTCCAACTAAATTTCGGGACGAAATTTCTTTTGAGGTGTGGATAATGTAACATCCCGCATTTTTCCGTTAAATTATTTTAACGCCCGTCTTTTTCTTTTTAAATAATACCCTTCATATCTAGATTCGTATCCTTTGTTAAGTAACATTTTAAATATTCTCGTTATCGGATTTTTAATATCTCACGTACTTCCGTGTAATTTAAAATAATTCGTTTGGTCAATTCACGCACCCGCAACCGAACGCGAGGGACTAGTTTCGCCATTGGAGCAAAGATGTGACTAGCTTGACTAGTCAACACCCACCTCCCCATTTTCCTTTTCATTTTCATTTCCATTTTCTTTCTATACTTTCCAATTTTCTCTCAAACACCACTACAAAGAATCATCATCTAAATTCGGATTTGGAAGCTTCAACCAAAACAAAATACATATTTGGAATCCTCTCTTCATCCTCTTCAATTTGATACCAACTTCATCTCATTTGGGTAACTTTCTAAAATCACTAATTTTATGTGTTCTTGAGATTTTTGAGTTATAAAGTTGTTAATTAGTGTCTATGGCTCAAGTCTAGTTTGATTATGTGTTTTGTATGCTTGTTCTTGCTATTTTGGTGTAACTAGTTCATATTGAAAGAATGCTTGCTTAATCTTGAGTTTTAGGTGTTCATATGTTGTTGGATGATGAAAGTTCACGTTTTAATTGTGTTCCTAACATCACTAGCTTCAAATTGGTATGTAGGTTGACATGGATTAGTTTCATATGCAAGATTGTTGAATTTGTGACTTTGGGTTAGGGTTTGATAGAAGTAAATTGAATTTTTGATGCATTAAATGCTTGTTAATGTTACTTGTAAGTGTTAGGTTGTGTTGTATGCTTAATTACCTTCGAAACGGCATATCGTTCATGTAATTTGGTTGCCAAATCATTAAATTGCAATTTTGACTTGTATGCATTGATTATGGAACATTAATTGCGGTTTTTGGTTGTTTTAAGTGCAAGTTTGATTGATGATATGTGTTTAGTTGCATTCCTCGTCAAAATACCTTTCCAACGATGTATGATAGGCGTTATAAGTGTTTGCGGGTCAAGTTTTGTGTTAAAATTGATTTTGGCTCGTGCATAGTTTTGCAAAACAGAAAAATGTCTGTACAGGTGGTGGCGCGGCGCGCCCCTTACCCGCGCGGCGCGCAGATTATGCTGGACAGATTCTGACCTCTTGGTCCCAATTCACGCGAAATGTTTGACTAGTTACCGACCTCCGATTCACATGAAACTTGTTTTAATATACTTGTATATGAATAATTAGCATAGAAAATTTGTCCGGGACCCGACCCGAACGTGTTGACTTTTTGTTGACTTTGACCGACCAAAGTTTGACTTTTTGTCAAACTTAACCAAATGATTATGCAACCCTCCTTACTTGTTTATATACTTGTACCTTGCATGAAACTTGACAATTTGATTTCACATGCTACATAATCGAGTCGTAACGAGCCATAGGACTAATTGAACATCTTTGACCCTTCGTGACTATCGTTATTGATACAACCTAATTGTTTAGGTCGAGACTAGCATTGTTCTTTGCACGTTTACTTGTTGAAGTACTATTTCACTCTTGCAATCAAAGGTGAGATCATAGTCCCACTTTTACTCTTTTTGAACTTATATTTGGGATGAGAAAACATAAACGATTCTTTTGAACTAAGTGAACACAAGAACGGGAAAACAAACATTCTACATACGAGTTTAGAACAAAAAGCCTCAATTCGATTATCATTAGTTACACTTGACGGGTGTAAGCGAGAACTTATGTTATATGGCCATATGGGTTTGACAACCCTCATCTTTGACGGTTCGCTACCGTCTACGGATGAAATATATTTTCGAGAATCAGTGTTTGTTCTAGCACTATGGATGGGGTATACAATGGATGGAATGTTAAGCTTTGATAATTGGGTGCTCGTGAATATTAACTTTTAGAATGTATTACTATTATTTCAACTTTGCAAACCTTGTGGTTCGACTTACTTACTTTTACTCACTTACTTACTTAAACCTATGATTTCACCAACGTTTTCGTTGACAGATTTCTATGTTTTTCTAAGGTCTTGCACGATATGTGATACATGCTTCCGCTCACTATTTGATACTTGCATTGGATGTCGAGTATACATGCATTACTTGGAGCGTCTTTTGACTTTACTTTAAACCGTGTCGCCTAGATTTCAAATGTACTTATAACCTTGTAACTTAACTTTTGGTTGAACAATTCTTGTAAACTTTGAAAACAATCTTTATTTTGAAATGAGGGTGACATATTTTGGTCAAACATTGTCATAAAGACTTATGACCAGGTAATGGGACCCACGTAGTCGACGCCGTCACTTGACGATTTGTCGGGGTCGCTACACTGTCCTCTCCTTTCGACTTAATGCGTCAGCTACAACATTGGCCTTGCCCGGATGGTAGCGAAGTTCACAATCGTAGTCGTTTAGCGTCTCAATCCATCGACGCTGTCTCATGTTCTGTTGCTTCTGTTCGAAGATGTGTTGGAGACTCTTGTGATCGGTAAAGATAGTACTCTTTGTTCCATAAAGATAGTGTCTCAACAGCTTCAATGCGAAGACAACGGCTCCAAGTTCGAGATCGTGAGTAGTGTAGTTTCGCTCGTGGACCTTCAGTTGACGATATGCATAGGTAATGACCTTCGTTCTTTGCATCAACACACAACCAAAACCATTCTTTGAAGCATCGCAGTACACAACAAAGTCGTCACTGCCTTCGGGAAGAGATAAGATAGGTGCGGTGGTTAACTTCTGCTTTAGGGTTTGAAATGCTGCTTCTTGTTCTTTTTTCCAAACAAACTTCTTCCCTTTATGAGTTAACGCAGTCAAAGGACGTGAAATCAAAGAGAAACCTTCAATGAACCTTCGGTAATAACCGGCAAGACCTAGAAATTGGAGGATGTGAGTCGGAGTAGTGGGGGTTTCCCACATGCTGATAGCCTTGATCTTGACGGGATCAACTTTGATACCTTGATCACTCACAATATGACCCAGAAATTGGACTTCCTTCAGCCAAAATTCACACTTGGAGAATTTGGCATAAAGCTGCTCTTGTCTCAAGAGTTCGAGCACTAACCGAAGATGTTGCTCATGTTCTTCTTCGCTCTTGGAGTAGATGAGGATATCATCTATGAAGACGATAACGAATTTATCCAGATAAGGCTTGCAGACACGATTCATGAGGTCTATGAATACAGCAGGTGCGTTGGTTAAACCGAATGGCATCACGAGAAACTCATAATGACCATAGCGGGTTCTAAACGCAGTCTTCATCACATCACTCTCCTTCACCCTTAATTGGTGATAACCTGATCGCAAATCGATCTTAGAATAAACGCTTGATCCTTGCAGCTGATCAAAAAGATCGTCAATTCGGGGAAGAGGATATCGATTCTTGATCGTCAATTTGTTGAGTTCGTGTAGTCGATACACATGCGGAAGGATCCATCCTTCTTCTTTATGAATAAAACAGGTGCGCCCCAAGGCGACGAGCTCGGTTGGATAAACCCTCGGTCGAGCAATTCCTGCAGTTGACTCTGCAACTCTTGCAGTTCTGAAGGTGCCAGACGATAAGGCGCACGAGCTACGGGCGCAGCTCCCGGCACTAGATCGATCTGGAACTCCACGGCTCTCGGTGGCGGTAATCCAGGCAGTTCTTCGGGAAAGACGTCGCGGAATTCATTCACGATTCGCACATCATTCACACTCTTCTCTTCTGTTTCTAAAACCTTCACGTGTGCTAAAACAGCAAGACGTACTTTTTTCATGATCTTCTGTGCTTTCATACAACTAATGAGGTCCAGTTTCAAACTACATCTCTCTCCGTATATAACCAGTGGCTCACCATCTCCTTGTGGTATATGAAGAGCTTTATCTCCACAGATAACATCGGCCCTTACTTTAGTCAACCAGTCCATGTCGACAATCACGTCAAAGCTTCCCAATTTGATGGGTATCAAGTCAATTTCGAAATCCACGCCAGCTATGTTAATAATAGCTCCTCGGCCAATTTGGTCAACTTTCTCAAGTTTCCCATTGGCTACCTCAACTAGCATACTTTCTTTTAAAGGAACTAATGACCAATTTATCTTATCACAAAAGTGTCTACATACATAACTTCTATCGGCACCAGTATCAAATAGGACAGAAGCTAAAAGGTTGTTGATAGTGAATATACATGTCACCAAGCCGGGGTTCTCGCGTGCATCCCTTGCATTAACATTAAAAGCTCTACCTCGCGGTGGTCCGCCGTCTTTTCACTTGTTGGGACACTCATTCTTGAAGTGGCCCGTCTTTCCGCATCCGTAGCACTTCTTCGGCCCGGTGGGGTTTGCCCTTGTATTCAAAGTAGTGACCTTGCAATCCATACCTATATGCCTAGACCGTTGGCACTTCTCACAAACAACATTACAATACCCTGTGTGGTGTTTGTAACACCTCTTGCATTGCGGTAGGGTACCTTTGTAGTTCGGGTTGGAGCTTGTGCCGGGGTTGGGGTTTCCACCGTTGTTGTGTCTCTTAGCGGGGGTTTGATCATAGGTCCTCCCCTTACTGTTATCCCACTTTCGCTTGTCACTACTACCCGCTTCAGACTTGGACTTCTCCGGTTCATCGATGATAATCTTATTCATGAGTGTATGCGCCATGCGCACTGCTTCGGGAACATTCGGTGGCTTGGACGAGGTGACATTACCCTTGATGGACTTAGGGAGTCCCCAAAAGTATCTCTCCATACGCTTGAATTCCGGGGTGACCATGGTAGGACACATTAGAGTTAACTCAAGAGACCTCCGATTGTAACCATCGAGATCGTTGCCAACAGCCTTCAATTGCATAAACTCCATTTCCATCTTTTGTATCTCAGTTCTCGGACAATACTCATCAATCATAGCCGCTTTGAACTCCTCCCATAGCGTAGCATACGCCTCATCAATACCTTGTGCATGTGCCATAGTGTTCCACCACGTGAGGGCGCCATCAGATAGCGTGCAGGAAGCAAATTTGGTTTTGTTGGACTCGGAATAGTTGCTGACTCGGAATACTGATTCAAGCTTTTCAAACCATTTTGTGAGACCAACAGCCCCTCAGTTCTGCTGAAGTTATGTGGTTTACAGCTCTGGAATTCCTTGTAGGTGCACCCGTTTCGAACGGGTTGGATAACCGGCGGTGGTTCAGCTTGAGGGTTCATTTCCGCCAAGGCTGCGACGACTCCTTCATTAATCATCTCTTCGATTTGAGCTGCTGTGGGTGTTGTTCGTGTGTTTGCCATTGCCCTTCGAAACAAAAGTTTTGACTTAAGTCAAAATCCAGCATACAACATACAATAATACAGTATATAGTAAACAGGGAAACAACACAACGCATGCCAATATAGTAACGCAACCAGGTATAAATACCGCAAAACCAACATACAGTAATGTAGATAGAACACTGTGCAAGAATTTAACAATACAAAGTTCCATTCATTAATAAAGAGTTGCATACATTCGCATAAGTTCGCACATTACATAAAGAAAACATGGAACTACAAACGAGATTACAAAATGAAACCTACTACAAAGCTCTATAGTGACGGTGGGTAAAGGATGTCCAACACATGGGACATCTGCTCCTCGAGTTCAGTCACCCGAGAACAGAGGATCTCTACCTCCCTTTCCAGTTCCTCAACAGAGGGAGGGGCTGGCAGAGCAGGCGGTGCTACTGGTGCAGATGGTGCTAGTGGTGCAGATGGTCCGGCTCCAGAGGTAGATGCTGCACGGCGGTAAGGCTTACGCACGAACGGATCAGCAGGGTAAGGCATAACCCGCTTACAGCCGGTAACCCTACAACGCTGGCCATGTGCGTCAGTGAATGCTCGTCCTCCGTTGATCCCCAGAATGACGGTGCCATCGAAACGGTACCGCTTCTTCGGCGGGGTGGAGGGTGGCTGCACAGGTGTATCATCAAGGTCCTCCTCGTCAGAGTTATCATCACTAGAGTCGTCTGTGGATGAGTTGTCAGATGATGAATCAGCTGGGAGTGGCTGCACGGGTGGCTGTACTGGCTGTCCTCGGGCGGCCATCATCTGTCGGTATCTGCCGGGCAGAATCGGCACATGACGTCCATCAGGAGTGCGTCGGCACCACATGCGTAAATGATTATGGAATGGACCTTCCCCGAATTCTGTGGGAATCACAACACCACCAGGGCGGGGCTGTGGCTCCTGAGGTACCAGGGCAACTGGTGCTGGAATTTCTGGAGGGTCCTGGGCTCCGACTGCGGTAACCACTGGTACAGGTGTATGGCTGCTGGTTCCGGAGGATGAAGTGCCAAGGTCACTGGAGGGTGTCGTCGACGGTATCGGAGGGTTGGCAACAGTGGCAGGTGAAGTGTCTGAGGAGTCTGAATCGCTGCCCAAAATGATGACAGGTGGAATATCCGACATCTGAACAAGGAAAATAACTTTTCCATATCAGTAAGTCATAAGCAAGCATGTATTAGTCACTATAGCAACCTAGCATGGCAATAACAATAGTGCTAAACAGAAATAACATGCAGAAGTAGATTGTAATCATGCAATAGCGGAAATAAGCATACAGCAAGTTTGCACGGCAGTAAAGATAAGCAATAGCATGCAGTAAGATCATACAGCTGAGAAAGTAGACAAAAGCATGCAGTAAGTTTTGCAGAAACAAGTAAACTAGCAAGTTGTAGATTAGTCCTATTAGTGAATCCTACTCGGGTCAGTCTAGACTCACTAATGCAACCTAATTCCCTACAACCAATGCTCTGATACCAAATGTGACGCCCCGTACAAAACCATCGTGTACGGATCATCAATCAACATGATCATTACAGGGTCAAACACTATATGTTGTTTTAAAACCGATTTGCATTCATAAAAGATAACGTTTTTATAAAAGATAGCGTGCATCCTATGAATAGGAGCATAAACATAATTATTTGACCCTAAGGTCGTTACAAAGCCATTGTTTGAAATTAACATAAGCTACGAACAGTATGAAAAGTATATGTATAACCGTGGGCACCCTGTAACTAGACTTAACGTTATAACCCCTTGAAAGTACACTTGGCGAGTGCGTATGTTCACGAAGTATTAAACACCCGTTAAATGCTAGCGCGACTAGCCCGAGTGGGGATGTCAAACCCTATGGATCCATATCTAAGATTCGCGTTCACCGGTTCAAAAACCAATGACTAAACGTTACCGTGCTAAAGGGAATATTTATGCCGTTGTATAACCCACACACATATAAAGTTTAAGTACTCGTACCTAAAATGTAAAACGTAAAAAGCGCATGTATTCTCAGTCCCAAAAATAGTAAAAGTGGTAAAAAGGGATGCTATAACTCACAGTGATAAAAGCGGTAAAGTCGGTAATGAAAGTACGCAAGTAGTAAGTCGGTCCGAAAGGTCATCAACCTAAATCAAAGGTTACTAGGTCAGTAGGTTGTCTTTATAAATTCTAATAGTGCATAAAATAAGTTTAAGTGTCATCATCATCATCATTCATCATCATAAAAGCTAAGTAAGTTCGACAAGAATAGAGATCGAAACAATAGGCTGACTTCGGTCAGATGCTACGACCTCTACGTAAATCGAAAAGACGCATAGTCAGTGGCCATGGCTCCGTATATGAGTCCCCTAACAGCTGACCAATTTTCAGAACCTAACTCGTCTTTGTTTGACCGTGGCGACGGTTTAAGTGCGAGTAGGTCAGAAATTTCAGCACAACGTTAATAGGGTGTAGTGACTATCGGAGGGCCATAAATCCTAAACCGTAACTCAGATTAAGACGAGGCCTAAACGGAAAATCATCTACTCGAACCGAACTAACTGAAAATCAACTTTCTAATAGCCCAGGTGGTGTGATCAGATACAAAAAACAGTAGGTAAGTGCTCCGGTGGGGATCTTGGTGCTTGATGCTCATCACGGTTCTCATCCTTGATGCTTGTAGCTTCAAGTGTACAACTCGTTGATGGTTTAGCATCACTTTTGACCAAGATTCACCATCAATACACAATATGTTAAGACCAAGTAAGAACACAACTCATTCATGAGTCTTAGATGGATGATGAACCAAGGTTACATCATATCCTTAGTCTTAACACAATTTCAATTCACAATAACAACTAAAGCTACAAACTTTACATCATTTCAATAAGTATAAGCACAATCCAAGTCAAAAGAGGTGATGGAACCCTAAGCTAGAGAGCTTGGATCCATTTCACACAAGTTACAAGGTTGCAAAGCTAGAAGGCTTGAACCTTTAAGTGTTATTGAAGATCTTGAAGCATAAAGCTTAGTTCTTGAAGATACATGAAGATTACAAACAAAAGTTTGAATCTTTTTCACAAAACAACATAATCAAAGCTAAAAGAACTTAGATCTAACAAAAAGATATGAAGATTCAAGCTAGAAAGCTTGCATCTTAATTATTCTTGAAGATCTTGAAGCATAAAGCTTGGATCTTGAAGATGCATGAAGATTACAAACAAAAGTTTGAATCTTTATCACAAAATAGAAAGATTAAATTATAAAAGAAGTAAATCTACAAAAGATATGAAGATTCAAGCTAGAAATCTTGAATCTTCCATGTTCTTGAAAGATTCATGCTTGAATCATCAAGATATAAGTAAGATCAAAGCTAAAAAGAACTTGATCTCCATAGATGAATGATGATGATGCACGAAAATATTAAAGGAAAAGAGGAAGAAAAAGAAAACTTACAAGTAAGGAAAGAAAGAAAGAACAAGTGTGTGAAAAATCAAAATGATCAAGTGTTGAAATGAGAGGCAAAGGGCTAGTATTTATAAGCAAGAAAATTGACAAGGATTGGTGACATGGCAAAGGCCATCTTGGCCGTGATTTTTGAGAGGGGAGGGAGGGGACACAAATTTGCTTTATGGATAATGGTTGTCTAAAGTGTGTACTAATGCTAGAATCCCATGTGACAATTAGATAATCCTTATCCATTATGCTAGTATGACTCATTAATTAATTAATTTATTATTTATTTATTATTATGGGCCACTAGTAATAATACTTGGGTTAATTAATTGGGTCACAAGCTAGATTAGGGTGGGCTTGAGCCCAACAAGGTAGAAAGTCCAACAAGACTAACTATTGGGCTTTAGCAATTAAATAAATAAAATTAAGCATCCAAAAGCCCAGGTAATTATTAATATAAAATAATAATTAATATTTCGCAGTCCAAAAGTTCCGGTTCTGACAAAAGTCAAACGTGCGCGCAGTCCGCGTTTTATTCGTAACGACAAGTAACACTAACGGTTATAAAGCATCCAATGGACAAGTTAAGCATTCCACATATACCAAGGCATGTTTTAGGGTAAATATGAATATAAAACACGTGTGCCAAGGTTCCGGAGTAATAGAGTAACACAGTACGCACAAAAACGCAGTTTCGCTAAAATACAAGGCATAAAAGCAAGTCGAAAAAGTCGGGTCGTTACATATAGGTTTAAAGTTAGCATCGATATAAATATAGACCACAAGATTTCATAGTTACAAACATTTCAATAATGATATTCTATAAGTTGTTGAGCGCTTCGGTAACCATACTTAACCATTAATGTAGCATATTCCTTTTATTATGAAATCTCCCTACACTGTACCAAGTGTAGTAAAAACTAAGTACTATGCAACCGTTTACGATACTAGAGCAACTAGCCCCGGTTAGGGTTGTCAAACCCGATAGATCTATCAATAGGATTCGCGCTTACATGTTCTTACAACATGTAAATATTAGTTACCAAGCTGTTAGGGAAGATATGCAATGTGGTACATCTCAACGTAGAATATATTTCAAGTACTTGTGTCCATGGCGTAAAATATAAAATGCACGTATTCTCATCCCAAAATCTTTTTAGAGTTTAAAAATTGGACTATATACTCACGGTAGTAAAAGTATATTAATAATAAGTTTTCAGCTTATTAAAAATATGGTCGTCGTCCTTGGATTCACGAACCTATAACAATAATAATGATTCAGATAATAATACGACATGTGAATAAAATAAAACAAGTTCATAGAATTAATTTTTAACATTTTTATGTTAGTAGTCATTTGTTAGTAGTCCAAAATAGTCTGAAATGTCTAACAGTCCAATAATCGGTATATATAATCTTAGAATTACCCCACAACGTGTGACGACTCGGAAATTTCCGATCAAATTTAAACTTAATCTTTATATAATTCCGACTTGATAAGCAATGAATTTTAATAAATCTTGAACCTCCAAAAAGAGTTTTACACAAGCTTTTGGTCACCCTTTTATTCTGACGATTCACGAACGTCATAACTTGATTTAATTATTTAATTGTTTAATTATTGTGTATATATATGGATTTATATGTATTTAACTTGAAAATATGATAATTAAATATCTCATTAAGTATATTAACAAAGTATTATATATATTTTCATACTACTAATTTAAAGAGTTTTCAAACAATATATATATATTACTATTTAAACGATGTAATTAACTTATGTTAAAATGTATTTACATATAATGTATTACGAGTGTAAATACATCTTTACAAGTATTGAATACACTTTATAATATACCAATACATATAAAGGATAATTATACTCGTATTTCCATTCAATTTCCTCAAAGAATTCTACTCGCATTCATACGGTATTTTTACCCGTATTATACACAGCTTCTAGAAGTATTTACTATTGGTATATACCAATAGAAATCTGAAATTATTTGTGTAATATGTCATCCATGATCTAATCAATTTAATATGTCATGCATGACTTAATACAATTTAACTTATCTTAGATATTTTCACTAAAAGCTAAAATTATAAGCTTATAAATAAGGACTATTTTAACTCATTTTTACTCCACATTTTCTTAAACTAAAAACACACACTTGAATGCTCTCATATCATAATTTAATCTCAGCAACTTTCCTCTTCATAATCAAGGTAAAATACTTCTCAAAATCCTTGTTCAATTCCTTGTATAGTTGCTATCTTATTATACTTATAAAACTTGTAAAAACTAGAACTTGTTTTGGTGAACACCAAGCTTGTTTAAAAAACTAATCTAATCTTTCTAACTTAACTCTAATAGCACTTATTTATATGTATTATGATGTTATATTAAGTTAATATAAGAACTTATAACTTGTACATATGAAGAACACCTTGAAACTTAACATATATCCTTTAATCTCCATTCGGTAAAAAGCGGACTGTTTTGGGTTGGGAATTAAAAACCTATCTTAGACTTTGAGTTCGAGGCTAAGACTTTGGAAATATGTTAATATATGTAAATAAGACTTCCAGTATTTTTTTCATGATTTTAGACAAAGTGGAAGTATTTTATCAAAAATCATATATTGGGTGGATGTCGGGATTTTTCCAAATCTCTCCACCGACACAAAAAGAGGGTAAAGCTATAAAAATTACTACTTGGGATGAACTTTTTGAATTGGTTTTGTAAAATTTACTTCTTAATGAATCCATAGCAATTTGATTCACTTTTTACGGAGTTGTAAAGAATATTTGGCGAGCAAAACAAAATCTGCTAAAATTAACGTTGTATAGACGAAATTTATATTATAAAAACTATATTAACCATATCCTTCTTAACTTTTCCTATATCATATATATTTTTGGACATGTTATCAGTAGTATAATAAAATATTATAATATTGGTTAATTATGTGATTGTATATATGTATAATAATATTCTTGGTACGTCCTAACACAATAAGTATACAATACGTTTTGATAAATCCTAAGACAATACGTACACAATACGTCTTAGTTAATTCTAAGACAATACGTATACAATACGTCTCTGGGTTGATGCAAAGACAATACGTATACAATACATCGTGGGGTAATTCTAAGATTATATATATATATATATATATATATATATATATATATATATATATATATATATATATATATATATATATATATATATATATATATATATATATATATATATATATATCGATGATTGGACTGTTGGACTTTTCAGACTATTTTGGACTACTAACAAAGGACTACTAACAATGGACTACTAACATAAAATATTAAAAATTATTATATAAGTATTCTATGAACTTGCCTTATTTTATTCATATGTCGTATTATTATCTGAATCGTTATTATTGTTATAGGTTCGTGAATCCAAGGACGACGGTCATATTTTTAATAAGTTGAAAACTTATTATTAATATACTTTTACTACTGTGAGTATATAGTCCCATTTTTAATCTCTACAAATATTTTGGGATGAGAATACATGCATTTTATGTTTTACACCATAGACACAAGTACTTAAAATATATTCTACGTTGAGTTGTACCACTTTGCATATCTTCCCTAATAACTTGGTAACTAATATTTACATGTTGTAAGAACATGTATACGCGAATCCTATTGATAGATCTATTGTTTGACAACCCCAACCGGGCTAGTCGCTCTAGTATCGTAAATGGTTGCATAGTACTTTGTTTTTACTACACTTAGTACAGTGTATGGAGATTTCATAATAAAGGGAATATGCCACATTAATGGTTAAGTATAGTTACCGAAGCGCTCAACAACTTATAGAATACTTTTATACACTTGCGAGTGTACATATATTTATAACTATGAAATCTTGTGGTCTATATTTATATCGATGATAAACCTATATATCTCACCAACCTTTGTGTTGACTGTTTACGCATGTTTATTCTCAGGTCCTTAAGAAAGTCTTCCGCTGTTGCATTATCTGAGCAAGCTGTGCATGGAGTCTCATACTTTTATTTAAATAAAGTGTTGCATTCAATAAAACCTTTGTCATGTATTATATTCGACTGTTACGTCACGTGTGTAATATTTAGAAACCGATGTATTTTGTGGATTATTTCTTAAATAATCGCCCACTTGTTTAAAACATGCATTATGTATAATAATGATGTGCTTTTTATGAAACGAATGCAATATTTTCTAAAACGTATCATATAGAGGTCTAAGACCTCGCTATGGGACCAATGAGAACTTACTGCGTTTATAGTAATATGGACGGGTCATTTCAGTTGGTATCAGAGCGGTGGTCTTAGCGAACCATGTCTTGCATTAGTGTGTCTAACGGATAGTTATTAAGATGCATTAGTGAGTCTGGACTTCGACCTTAACTGCATGTCAAAAGTTTTGCTTATCATTTCTAGTCGGAAATCATCTGCTTATCACCCTTAGAAAATTACATGCTTATCATTCTTAGTCTAGACACATCTTACTGCATTGATTGCATAAATAGTGTATAGACAAAGTTCATGTTTTAGTGTATATGCTAATTCATATCTTAGCGTATCTGTTACTGTAAACTTTGCCTAACATATTCCGTAAATTCCTCCATAATCTATAAAATCTTTTGCTCTATATATATAGATATTCTATGTAATTAGAATACCATCCGATAGCCAGAAATCATTTCATATCGAAAAATCCTTTATTCAATCGTACGAAATGGAACTCTCCACTAGTTCAAGTGTCATAACCCGTCCTTAACCATAAGAACGTGTTAGATAACGTATGATTTCATTGCGAGGTATTGACCTCTATATGCGACATTTTTTTAAAGAAAAACTGCATATATTATACATTACAAACCATGATCCTTATTTTTGATACAAGCTTTGGACAAAATAAAGATGATTATCGTTTAGCGATAATCTTCGACTTACAAACTTTACAAATGATAATAACAACCCGATTTCTAGCATATTTTACAACACAAGTTCTTGGATATGCAGTCTTATTTTTGACACAAATATGCGTACGCAAGATCCTGCTTAGATTCAACATGATGCAGCGGAAGCTTCTAATTATCACCTGAGAATAGACATGTTTAAAACGTCAACATAAAGTTGGTGAGATATAGGTTTAATGCCGGCAGCGATATAAATATAGACCACAAGATTTCATATATAAACATTTTAATAAAAATATTCTAAGTGGTTGAGCACTTGGTAACCATACTTAACATTTAATCACGTCACATATTCCCTTTATTATGAAATCTTACTACACCGTACCAAGTGTAGTCACGAAACGAAGTACTGTGCAACCGTTGAATACTGGTCGTCCAGTTCGGTTGGGGTTGTCAGGCCCGATAGATCTATCAACAGGATTCGCGTTTACAATACCGCTGTAAATAACAGTTACCAAGCTACAGGGAAGTATGCCAGTGGTACAACTCAACGTAGAATATATTTTTCAGTTACTTGTGTCCATAACGTAAAACATAAAATACATATATTCTCATCCCGAAATATTTAGAGTTTAAAAGTGGGACTATATACTCACTTCCGTCTTGAAGATATATATATAATTTGACTTGGTCTCCGGTTGATATCACGAACCTATCCATATATAATATATCAATACCTTTTCTTTTTAAACAAATGTCACATATATATACTTGTTATACTTTTAATACTTTGAATAATTCCTTAGTCCGTAGTTAGCAGTCCGTTGTTAGTAATTCAATTTTAATGGTTCATTTTTAGATGTTTAATATACCCGCAATGAAATAAATAAAACCCCCTAACGAAATAAATAAAACCCCATCGTATATGTATTGGTCGAGATTAATCTTGACCCACGGTACCGGTGTTGTCAAATGACGTGTTGCGTACATAAAGTACCGGTGTTGTCAAATGACGTGTTGCGTACAAACATGGGATCTTATGATTAATCTTCTCGTGTTGTTTGCGGGTGATCCTGAACCATATAAAATTGAATTATAAGTACATATATATAAAATATCATGTTATCTTAGAAATATGTGATTTTATTTAATTTTTCCCAATTAATCCCGAAGTTAAACAAGTCTTAGATATCCGATCTCGTTTTGGTCATAGTTTCTTCGTTACAACTCCGTTTTCGTTGATTCAACTTGTAACTTCCTTGGATCGAGTCCCTCTTTAAGACTATGAACTGTAAATACCTTAGTTTGTATTCGAAATCACAGGTCATAGGTCAAACTTTAGTGAAACTTATGAAGTTAATCATTTTCCATCATGTAAACAACCTTAAATGATTATTTTTCTAAAAATACTTATACTTTGAGTTAAATCATAAAATTTTTATGCGTTAACATATTCATAGTAAAAATCATTTTTCCAGAAAATAAACCTCCAATTCAAAGTTTAAGATGGTTTGTAATTATCCAACCCAAAACAGCCCCCGGTTACACTCCGACGTCGTAAAAACAGTTTTTAAGATAATCTTTGAAAAACCAAGTTATACCTTGTTAAATTAGCATATATTTAAGTTATATTACAGGTCTTGGAGTATTTTAAAAGTTAAGTTAGAAGGATCTATTTAGTTTGCAAACAAGTTTGAAAACATTCAAACTATGTTCTTGTTGTTAAAATTTTATACCACAAAATAAGATAGCTATATATATATGAATCGAATAAGGTTATGAACATAGATTCTACCTCAAGTTCCTTGGACAAGGTTGTTGTAAAAGAGGAGTAAGAACCTAGAACCAAAAGGGTGATGGAAGTGGATGAAAGATTCGAAGTAAGTTGGTGTTCTTGGAAGGATTTCTTGAAGTGTTTTTGTAAGGTTTTCTTATGAGGTTTAAGTGTTGTTTTTGAAGCTAAATGATGGGGAAAATGCTTGGAGATGATCAAGTATGAAGTTAAGAGTATTTTGAGAGAGAAATGGAAGTGTAAGTATGAGAAAATGGGGTGAAGAAATGGTGTGCATGCATAAAAACGTTTTTAGGTTATAAAGGAAAAAAAAGATACCTAACTTTGTTTTCTTGCTAAATAATTCATGCTACTTGACAAATGGTTGGTTCCACATGTTTCTTAATCATTTAAGGCTGCTAAGGAGCAGATTTTTATTGGTATATACCAATAGTAAATACATCTAGAAGCTGCGTATGATACGGGTACATATACCCTAGGTATACGTATAGAAATCTTTGAGAAAACGGAACGAGGATTCAAATATAGCTATCTTTTGTAAATATACTTATATTGTTTTATGTATTTAAGTCTTTAAAAGTGATTAAATACATTACTTATACGATATATGTATAAACATTATAGGTCATAAGTATTTAAGTCAAATAACGTTACGTATGGTTATCGTTTTGAAAACTTAAGTTAGTAGTTTCAAAATATACTTATAACTTATTGTTATTAATACAAAATGAGATATTAAAACATTCTTAGGTCATGTTAAATATGTATATATACATATATATACACAAACGTATAATTATCATATATTGTATAGTTCGTGATATCATCGGTCAGACTAGACGGTCAAACGTTGTGTAAAACTCTTTTCGAAAAACATAAGTCTCGACAATTTGGATTGCTTATCATGTTGGTAAGGTTTAATTTATGTAAATATTAATCTTATAAGTATAGAACGATCAAAAAAGTGCGGGTCGTTACATTACCTCCCCGTTAAATAAATTTCGTCCCGAAATTTTAAAATTGTACCTATTTTGCGTCATCGAGAAACAAGTGTGGATACTTTTGTTTCATCTAATCCTCCCGTTCCCACGTAAACTCGGGACCTCTTCGAGCATTCCAACGAACCTTAACGATCGGTATGTTGCTCTGCTTGAGCTGTTTAACTTCACGGTCCATGATTTCGATTGGTTCTTCGACGAATTGTAGTTTCTCGTCGACATGGATTTCTTCAAGAGGAATGGTGAGGTCTTCCTTTGCAAGACACTTCTTAAGGTTCGAGACGTGAAAGGTATTATGTACTCCGGCTAGTTGTTGCGGTAACTCGAGTCGATAAGCTACCGGTCCAATGCGTTCGATGATCTTGAACGGGCCTACATATCTTGGGTTCAGTTTACCCCTTTTTCCAAAATGTATCACACCTTTCCAAGGTGACACCTTTAGCATAACCATGTCACTGATCTGAAACTCTAATGGTTTCCTTCGGACATCGGCGTAGCTCTTTTGGCGACTACGGGCTGTTTTCAATCTCTCCTTGATTTGTACTATCTTCTCAGTCGTTTCGTGTATGATCTCGGGACCAGTTAAATGTCGATCTCCTACTTCATTCCAACAGATAGGAGATCTACACTTCCTTCCATACAATGCTTCGAATGGTGCAGCTTTAATGCTCGCATGATAACTATTATTATACGAGAATTCTGCTATTGGTAAATACTTATCCCATCCGTTTCCAAAATCGATCACACATGCCCTGAGCATGTCTTCAAGAGTCTGAATTGTTCTTTCACTCTGCCCGTCGGTTTGCGGATGATATGCGGTACTCATATCCAGACGAGTTCCTAGTGCCTCCTGTAGTGATTGCCAGAACTTTGAGGTAAATCTACTATCACGATCGGATATAATGGAAATAGGTATTCCATGCCTTGAAACAACTTCCTTTATATACAATCGTAATAGTTTCTCCATTCTATCCGTTTCCTTTATAGGCAAGAAATGTGCAGACTTGGTGAGACGATCAACAATCACCCAAATGGTGTCGTAACCCCAGGCAGTCTTTGGTAACTTCGTGATGAAATCCATGGTAATACCATCCCATTTCCATTCTGGGATTTCTGGTTGTTGAAGTAACCCTGACGGCTTCTGGTGTTCTGCTTTGACCTTGGAACAAGTTAAACACTCCCCAACATATGTTGCAACGTCTGTCTTCAAATTAGGCCACCAATAATGCGTCTTAAGATCTTGATACATCTTTCCAACTCCAGGATGTATCGAGTATCTTGTCTTATGTGCCTCATTCAATATTAACTTCCTTAATCCACCCAACTTTGGTACCCAAATACGGTTTGCAAAATATCGAATTCCATCTTCCCGCATAACGAGTTGCTTCTCATACTTCTTCATTATTTTATTTCCTATATTTTCTTTAGTAAGTGCTTCTCGTTGAACTTCTTTGATTTGTGAGTTGAGATTCATGCGAATTTTTATGTTCATCGCTCGTACTCGAATTGGTTCTCGTTCCTTTCTGCTTAGTGCGTCAGCCACCACATTCGCTTTCCCGGGATGATAACGAATTTCACAATCATAGTCGTTTATTAACTCGACCCACCTACGTTGCCTCATGTTCAGCTGTTTCTGATCAAAAATATGTTGAAGGCTTTTATGATCAGTAAACACAGTGCATTTAACCCCATACAAGTAGTGTCTCCATATCTTCAATGCAAACACGACTGCTCCCAATTCTAGATCATGCGTCGTATAATTCCGCTCATGAATCTTCAATTGTCGGGATGCGTATGAAATAACTCTCTTCCGTTGCATAAGAACGCAACCAAAACCTTGTCGTGAAGCGTCACAATATATTTCAAAATCATCGTTCCCTTCTGGTAACGATAAAATAGGCGCCGTAGTTAACTCCTTCTTTAGTATTTGAAATGCGTTCTCCTGCTCAGAGGTCCATTCATATTTCTTCCCTTTTTGCGTTAACGCTGTCAACGGCTTAGCTATTCGGGAAAAATCTTGAATAAACCTTCTATAATAACCGGCTAAACCCAAAAATTGGCGTATCTGCGTTGGTGTCTTAGGAGTCTCCCATTTTTCAATGGCTTCAATTTTTGCTGGATCAACCTGAATTCCTTTGCTACTAACAACGTGGCCAAGAAATTGCACTTCTTCCAACCAGAAAGCACACTTAGAAAATTTAGCGTATAGCTGTTCTTTTCTTAACAACTCTAATATCAACCTTAAATGCTGCTCATGCTCTTGCTCACTCTTGGAATAGATAAGAATATCATCAATGAAAACGATAACAAACTTATCTAAATATGGACTACAAACTCGATTCATGAGGTCCATGAATACAGCTGGCGCATTTGTCAACCCAAACGGCATGACCAAAATTCGTAATGACCATAACGTGTCCGAAAAGCAGTTTTCAGTATATCTTCTTCTTTGACACGTAATTGATGATAGCCCGATCTTAGGTCAATTTTCGAGTAAACACATGATCCTTGGAGTTGATCAAATAAGTCGTCAATTCTCGGTAGTGGATACCGATTCTTGATAGTTAACTTATTTAATTCACGATAATCTATACACATTCGGAAAGATCCGTCTTTCTTCTTGACGAATAAAATTGGAGCTCCCCACGGTGAAGTACTTGGTCGTATGAATCCACGATCCAGTAATTCTTTTAACTGACTCTGAAGTTCTTTTAACTCGGACGGTGCAAGTCTATATGGAGCACGGGCAACCGGTGCAGCTCCTGGTACAAGATCTATTTGAAATTCTACAGATCTAAATGGAGGTAATCCCGGCAACTCTTCCGGAAATACTTCAGGAAAATCTCTTGCCATAGGCACGTCATTGATGCACTTCTCTTTTTCTTTCTTTTCGACTTTATTAACATGTGCTAAGATAGCATAGTACCCTTTCTTCAAGCACTTTTGAGCTTTCAAATAACTAATGAGTTTTAGCTTTGATTTACCCTTCTCTCCATAAATCATTACTGGCGTTTTATCCTTACGAGGAATGCGAATTGCCTTCTTGGCGCACACAACTTCAGCTCCTATTTTGGACATCCAGTCCATGCCGATTATTACATCAAAACTTCCTAATTCTACAGGTATCAAATCAATCTTAAATGTTTCTCCGGCTAAATTTATTTTACAATCACGGCAAATTTTATCGGCTTTAATTAGTTTACCATTAGCTAACTCAATCATGTACTTAGCATCTAGAGGTAATGATGAACAATTCAATTTAGCGTGAAAGTCTCTACACACGTAACTTCTATCAGCACCAGTATCAAATATAATAGATGCGGATAAGTTATTAATGGTAAACGTACCCGTAACAAGCTCCGGGTCTTCACATGCCTCTCTAGCATTAATAACAAATGCTCTCCCACGTGCAGGTCCGATATTCTTCTCTGGATTCGGGTACTGGCTCTTATAGTGACCTTGTTTTCCACACCCAAAACAAGTAATGGTAGCCAAAGCAGTTCTATTTGCATTGGTGGCAGGAGTCTTGGTACCATTTGTATTTGTAACGAGAGCCCTACAATCTTCAGCAAGATGACCCTTTCGATTACATTTGTTGCATACCACATTACAGTAACCAGAGTGATGTTTGTGGCATCGGTTGCATAAAGGATTTTGTCCTTTATAACCAAAGCTTAAACCACTACCCGCACCTTGCGTGTTTTCTTGTTTCTTAAAAGATTGTTGTTGGTTACCTCGATCATAATTTCCATTCCACTTTCTTTTGTTACCTGATACCTTCACATCAGTATTGGATACTTTCTTATCCATGATGACCTGATCCATTAGCTCATTTGCCATGGTTATAGCTTCATGAATTGTCTTAGGTTTCGATGCTGTAACATTTGCCTTGACCTTTTTGGGCAAACCATCTTTGTACATTTCAATCTTCCATTCTTCGGTTGGAACCAATTCAGGACATAGCAAAACTAATTCCATGAATCGCTGATTGTAGTTGGTGATTTCAGTACCAATAACCTTCAGACTTCGTAACTCATCTTCCAACTTCCTAACCTCGTTCCTTGGACAATATTCGTTGATTAACATTGTTTTGAATTCTTCCCACGGAGTATCATAAGCTACATCTCCTCCTACAGCCTTCACATAATTTTTCCACCACGTGAGTGCACTATCTTGTAAAGTGCACGATGCATACTTGGTCATGTCCTTTTCAACACAACCACTGATTTTAAACACAGTCTCCATCTTTTCTATCCACCGGGTTAAACCGATCGGTCCTTCTGTTCCACTGAATGATGAGGGCTTGCAAGCTTGAAAAGTTTTGTAAGTGCACCCCACACGAGGATTTGGGTTAACTGCAGCACCTCTTGCAGCCTCGACCCATAACATTCTGTCGTTCACTCGCTGATTGATGAGTTCCTGGATTTCTTGTTCCGTCATTCGGTTCAATCGCGCCATATTCTTCTATAAGAATGAAAAGAAAATAATTATTCACATGGAATATTATAGATGTAGTGTATATTTACAGTACATTATAGCTTATTAATAATATGAACCAGGTATTATTATAAAAGCCTTTTCTTCTTATTAGCGTTTTATAATTATATCTAGGGTAGTACCTACCCGTTAATGTCCATACTTAATAGCTTAGTACAGAATCAATTACTACCATCTAAATAATACTTAACCATGGAAAATTATTGCATTTCACACTTCACTATTTTACATATGCTTATCTTACATCGAACATTAAACAAACCACACTAATAATATTATACAAAACATTATATGATCCCATGGTTTAATACGGCAGCGCATCGTTTGGTCTATTTTCTAGGACGTTTAGGTTCAAAGAATCGCTTAACGCTTATCCTGGCTGTCTGCCTATATTTTGGCTGTGGGACTAAAGATCTGGATGCCGGGATAGAACGAATAGGAATAGCGGGAATAGGGGTGGTAGTGTCTAGTGGAGTTGGTGCCACATCATCCTTACTAAACTCGGGATTTGAATTTTCTAATTCATTAGCCTTTCGTTTCTTTCCTAGTTCGAACTCGTCTTTTGTAATTTCCTGTATTTCTTCCTCGGGTTCACTTTCCTCCTCGGGTTCACTTTCCTCCTCGGGTTCACTTTCCTCCTCGGGTTCACTTTCCGGGTTCTCTATAGTCGGTTCATCCGGAATTTGTGAGTCTTCCCCAAAGATATTATTTTCGTCATCGGATAGGTTAATGACTGGAACACCATCTGAAGATTCTGGTTCGGAGTCGCTGAACGTGATGATAAGTTTTGAGCCCGACATCTATCACACAACAACTAACCCATTAGTACTACATAATATTTACATATAAATTTTAACCAACAATGATAAGCAATGGTTTTTAAATCAAACCCGGTCAAAGTACAGACTTACTAATGTATCCTAACGACTTATCAGTTAGACACACTAATGCAAACCTGGTTCGCTAAGACCACCGCTCTGATACCACATGTCATAACCCGTCCTTAACCATAAGAACGTGTTAGATAACGTATGATTTCATTGCGAGGTATTGACCTCTATATGCGACATTTTTTTAAAGAAAAACTGCATATATTATACATTACAAACCATGATCCTTATTTTTGATACAAGCTTTGGACAAAAT
This sequence comes from Rutidosis leptorrhynchoides, assembly GCF_046630445.1. NCBI lineage: Eukaryota > Viridiplantae > Streptophyta > Magnoliopsida > Asterales > Asteraceae > Rutidosis > Rutidosis leptorrhynchoides. The sequence goes on along the minus strand of NC_092340.1, from coordinate 86,204,014 downwards.
AAAGATGATTATCGTTTAGCGATAATCTTCGACTTACAAACTTTACAAATGATAATAACAACCCGATTTCTAGCATATTTTACAACACAAGTTCTTGGATATGCAGTCTTATTTTTGACACAAATATGCGTACGCAAGATCCTGCTTAGATTCAACATGATGCAGCGGAAGCTTCTAATTATCACCTGAGAATAGACATGTTTAAAACGTCAACATAAAGTTGGTGAGATATAGGTTTAATGCCGGCAGCGATATAAATATAGACCACAAGATTTCATATATAAACATTTTAATAAAAATATTCTAAGTGGTTGAGCACTTGGTAACCATACTTAACATTTAATCACGTCGCATATTCCCTTTATTATGAAATCTTACTACACCGTACCAAGTGTAGTCACGAAACGAAGTACTGTGCAACCGTTGAATACTGGTCGTCCAGTCCGGTTGGGGTTGTCAGGCCCGATAGATCTATCAACAGGATTCGCGTTTACAATACCGCTGTAAATAACAGTTACCAAGCTACAGGGAAGTATGCCAGTGGTACAACTCAACGTAGAATATATTTTTCAGTTACTTGTGTCCATAACGTAAAACATAAAATACATGTATTCTCATCCCGAAATATTTAGAGTTTAAAAGTGGGACTATATACTCACTTCCGTCTTGAAGATATATATATAATTTGACTTGGTCTCCGGTTGATATCACGAACCTATCCATATATAATATATCAATACCTTTTCTTTTTAAACAAACGTCACATATATATACTTGTTATACTTTTAATACTTTGAATAATTCCTTAGTCCGTAGTTAGCAGTCCGTTGTTAGTAATTCAATTTTAATGGTTCATTTTTAGATGTTTAATATACCCGCAATGAAATAAATAAAACCCCCTAACGAAATAAATAAAACCCCATCGTATATGTATTGGTCGAGATTAATCTTGACCCATGGTACCGGTGTTGTCAAATGACGTGTTGCGTACATAAAGTACCGGTGTTGTCAAATGACGTGTTGCGTACAAACATGGGATCTTATGATTAATCTTCTCGTGTTGTTTGCGGGTGATCCTGAACCATATAAAATTGAATTATAAGTACATATATATAAAATATCATGTTATCTTAGAAATATGTGATTTTATTTAATTTTTCCCAATTAATCCCGAAGTTAAACAAGTCTTAGATATCCGATCTCGTTTTGGTCATAGTTTCTTCGTTACAACTCCGTTTTCGTTGATTCAACTTGTCACTTCCTTGGATCGAGTCCCTCTTTAAGACTATGAACTGTAAATACCTTAGTTTGTATTCGAAATCACAGGTCATAGGTCAAACTTTAGTGAAACTTATGAAGTTAATCATTTTCCATCATGTAAACAACCTTAAATGATTATTTTTCTAAAAATACTTATACTTTGAGTTAAATCATAAAATTTTTATGCGTTAACATATTCATAGTAAAAATCATTTTTCCAGAAAATAAACCTCCAATTCAAAGTTTAAGATGGTTTGTAATTATCCAACCCAAAACAGCTCCCGGTTACACTCCGACGTCGTAAAAACAGTTTTTAAGATAATCTTTGAAAAACCAAGTTATACCTTGTTAAATTAGCATATATTTAAGTTATATTACAGGTCTTGGAGTATTTTAAAAGTTAAGTTAGAAGGATCTATTTAGTTTGCAAACAAGTTTGAAAACATTCAAACTATGTTCTTGTTGTTAAAATTTTATACCACAAAATAAGATAGCTATATATATATGAATCGAATAAGGTTATGAACATAGATTCTACCTCAAGTTCCTTGGACAAGGTTATTGTAAAAGAGGAGTAAGAACCTAGAACCAAAAGGGTGATGGAAGTGGATGAAAGATTGGCAGTAAGTTGGTGTTCTTGGAAGGATTTCTTGAAGTGTTTTTGTAAGGTTTTCTTATGAGGTTTAAGTGTTGTTTTTGAAGCTAAATGATGGGGAAAATGCTTGGAGATGATCAAGTATGAATTTAAGAGTATTTTGAGAGAGAAATGGAAGTGTAAGTATGAGAAAATGGGGTGAAGAAATGGTGTGCATGCATAAAAACGTTTTTAGGTTATAAAGGAAAAAAAAGATACCTAACTTTGTTTTCTTGCTAAATAATTCATGCTACTTGACAAATGGTTGGTTCCACATATTTCTTAATCATTTAAGGCTGCTAAGGAGCAGATTTTTATTGGTATATACCAATAGTAAATACATCTAGAAGCTGCGTATGATACGGGTACATATACCCTAGGTATACGTATAGAAATCTTTGAGAAAACGGAACGAGGATTCAAATATAGCTATCTTTTGTAAATATACTTATATTGTTTTATGTATTTAAGTCTTTAAAAGTGATTAAATACATTACTTATACGATATATGTATAAACATTATAGGTCATAAGTATTTAAGTCAAATAACGTTACGTATGGTTATCGTTTTGAAAACTTAAGTTAGTAGTTTCAAAATATACTTATAACTTATTGTTATTAATACAAAATGAGATATTAAAACATTCTTAGGTCATGTTAAATATGTATATATACATATATATACACAAACGTATAATTATCATATATTGTATAGTTCGTGATATCATCGGTCAGACTAAACGGTCAAACGTTGTGTAAAACTCTTTTCGAAAAACATAAGTCTCGACAATTTGGATTGCTTATCATGTTGGTAAGGTTTAATTTATGTAAATATTAATCTTATAAGTATAGAACGATTGAAAAAGTGCGGGTCGTTACATCAAGTCACTCGAATTCCGATATGGAGTTTCACTCGAGCTCCGAAAGCAGTGTGACCGAAATGGATCAACCAATTAGCCATCATATATTTTGGATGAATTGGGGATGGGTTCGTAGTCTACTTAATCATTGGAGACCAGAAGAAGGTGATCCCTTCCATCCACCACATTGCCCTCTTGGTGAAGAACAAGAGGCACTTACCGGCGAACCCGTTCATAACACCATTTTCTCTCTTCTTTCCAGGATATGCCGTAACGAGTATAATATTACTAATATTATTGAGGCTATCCGACCTTTACTCCGTATCTTGCATGGTGAATTATTTAGTAAAAAAAAAAAAATTTACTGTCATGAAAAGCAAAGCTTCATTAGCAAGTGCATCCTACATCATTTCATTCCCTTTATAAAGCTCTTGACCTCTCTTTTTATTCAAGAAACTTTAAACATCTTCTTTCACTATACAAAACAAAACAAATTCTTATCATCTATACTCACATCAAACCACTACCAGCACCAGCAGCAGCATTACCAACAACATCACAAGCCTCAACATCGTAAGTCGCATTACGAGCATCAACATCATACGCACCGCAGGCACTGAGGGATACCAACAATAATGAGTGATGAAGTATTAATTCATTCTTTCATTTATGTTGAATAAATATTCCGAGGCGATTATGTAATCTCTAAAGTTTTAAGGATTATTCATTTCTAGTTCCGACCGTAAACCAAATGAGATTAATATAATATTAACTCATTAAATCCATATTAAATCTGAAAAAAAATATACATACATATATTTTCATAAAGACTGTAATAAAAATTCTTTTGTACAAAATATTACTTGTGAAATTTTATTTTAACGGGTAGGTAATACCAGAGAAATACTTAAGTTCACATTAATATGTTACATTGTACATTTTCAATGATGTTTCGACAATTGTTAATTATACTCTCTCCTTTCATAGCAATATACATCATTTCACAAAATTCAAGACAACCATTTTCCATACCAATTCAATTATATATTCTGATTTTGACAAATCATAATCCAAGTCAAGATTTAAGAAGTGCCATCAATCTTAAATTCCTACATCCTTCAAAATCATACTTTAAATTCAAACTATACTAGAACATTACTTTCATTCACAGAACTCATAAAGATATTCGTATCATTCAAGATTCACGACGAATTCATTATACGGATATTGACGATGACAACCTGCGTCTAAACCCTTCAAAATTCTTGAAAACATCTCAACTAAGGAATAATCAAGAGAATGAACCAATCACACGATACATACGAAGAATATATGCATATAGATATGCATTCGGAGGACACTTGAACCTAAGCAAAGGTTCAACACGTATCCGTGTCAGATCCTTTAGCATTATTATTACCCAAAATAACTTTACAATCCCTTTTCAAAATAGCGAATTTTATCACAACTCCAAAAAGACAACTTCGACTTTTCATCCGGAGTAGCCTTATTATAACCTTGATATATACGTTGTCTTTTCGCCATCGTTACTGGGGAACCTTTTATATTCCACCACATTAGGAGTAAGCTTACCAACAACTTTATTACTCTTTGACTTAAATCTATCTGAAAGATCACTATAAAACCTTGTCATGTACCTATCTACATCTTGTAACAATAATTGTCATACCAAACCCCAGGAAGCATCAATAATTATTCTTGAATCTCACATCATTTCTGCATATACATATAACGTTATTTCCTGGAATTATAATTCTGAAATCCGGAATAGCACTTCTGTCACACCCCCAAAATGGACCAGGGGTAATTGTGACCAATCATATCATAACACAGTTGTATAAATGAGAACGACTCTATATGAGACTTTTTAAATAAAACCTTTGTTAATAAAACAGCGGAAGCAGTAATACATGTTTACATTATTATTAAAACGTAAAATAAATGTTTATGAACTAAAATATAATATGCGATGTGGACTCCATGCAAGCATCAAATCAATCATCACAAAGTTGCAAACAGCTAGCTCAATCATCACCTGAGACAAAACATGCTTAAAGTGTCAACCAAAAAGTCTGAGACAAAACATGCTTAAAGTGTCAACCAAAAAGGTTGAGTGAAATTCACAGGTTTATAAATAATATCCAAAGTTTTAGACTACAAGATTTAGTTTAAAGTTGATTGATATAGAAATATCAATCTAAAAGTATTGCTGCATTTTGTAATATCGCTACTAAACAAGTTTACCCTATGACACCTTGTTCTGTCAGTGTCGTGGAATCATTATTATGTAACCAAAGACCAACGGTCGAATGGTTAGAGACGTTACTCTCAATAGGCCTATTCACAATAATTAAGTTTGCATTTAAACGTAGCAATTAACGATATTACGGTAGGGATTTAGCATGAATCAAAGCATGACAGCATAGTTAACAATTTAGTACTTGTGTCTAAGCGTAAAACAGTTATAAAGCAAGCATGTGTCTCACCCCAAAAGTTATAAAACAGTTATGAAACAGTAAAAAGTGGGGCTATAAAGTTCACCTTAGTAGCACAAAAGAGTATTCCACGAAAGAATTGAACGGAAGGACGTGACCGAGATCTCAACCTAGAGATAGAACGTATGATCAGACATTGCCTAACAGACAATAGTATATAGTACTATATTTATAGTAATGGTTCACTAAAAAATTTCCATTTTCGAAAGGTTACTATTTATGGAAAGTTTCCACTTATAGTAATTTTCCAATTTTAGAAAGTTCGGGTTAATCTTTAGCAAGACGTTGTATAACTTTACTCAAACTTCGTTGCTATCAAATAAGTCAGGAATGACCAGATGTAACCGGGGGCCCAGGACTCTTGACCAGAATCTAAGTCATGGCATTCGAGATCCACAAGCTTACCCATAAATGGCAACCTAGACATCATTCACTTACGACCGTGAGTAGCGATGAAGTTCACATGAATTGTACATTATCTTTGATTAACCTTCACTTTAGGTTTATATGTTATTATATATGTTATATTATATTTATTAATGTATTAACAATTTGATTATCTTATATTATATACTATAAGTTATTATTATTAAATTAGTATAGTTATAAAATAAGTGTTTATTAATAATGTATTATTATTAACTTACATTATAAGCATTATACTTTATTATATAGTATACTTAGTTATTAACCGTAAGTTATAATAATAATATTAATTTAGTATATGTAATATATTTATGTTAATCGAAAATCATACTAATATATGTTAATTCAAATATTAATTCATTAAATATTATATTTATAATTTTTATAAACTTAGTTAATTATACAATTTAGTAGAATATTTTATAAAAATAATTTTATCAAGTTTTTGTATTTATTTCCCACTTTTCTTTATATATATACTCGGTTTATATTAATCAAATTTAATTAGGTAATAAATATTAAATCGACCTAAATAAATAATTTTATATTTTTTACAGGTTTTATATTATGTAAAAATGTTATAAAAATTATTAAATCAAATTTTATATCAAAATATTATTTATTTAATGTTTTCTAATTATTTAACCATTGTAATCGGCATATAATTAAATAAATAGGAAAAATAATTTAAAATTAATTTTTATATTTTTTTAAAGTATCTAGTGATGATACTAATCATATAAAAATTTTATAAGAATATTTAATACACGTTTGTATTTATTTTATATTTTCTTTATTATTTCTCTCGGTTTAGAATAATGCAAAAGTAAATTCTTTTTAAATACTAATAATCCCATTTATTTAATTTTTATAATTTTTTCTTGTTTATAAAAGTATAATAATCTCAAAAAAAATTATAATTATTTTTATTAGTATTTAATATTTTATTACGAATTTTATATTGTTTTTATGTTTAAATACTACATAATTAGTATTTAATTATAAATAATATTCCATAAATTATCAAAATTATTTTTATACATCATAATACTTATAATACTAATTATAACATGTAAAAATAATTTATATATATTAAATTCGAATTTTAAAAGAATATACAAAAAAATAAGAGCAATTCGATAAAAAATATAGAAAATACCTCAAATACTTTCCCAAGTTTGTGAGAGAGTTTTTCTAAAGATTTGATACAAGTTTTTATGAAATGGAAGTAGGTATTTATAAGAAAAAAATGGTTGGTGAAAATAAAAAATATAAATAAAATAAAGGTGCCAATTTTGACAAAAAAATAAAAATATGTTAAAAATGTTTTTAATAAGTTTTTGTTTTTGAAAATATTTAGTCAAAATTCATGGGCTCATTATTTAATTTATAAAAAAAATCTCTTTTTTTATAAGCTAAAAATATATATATATATATATATAATGATTAAAATAACTTATCATTTAATTAATAATTATGTTTCATATAGTTTTAAATATAATACGCATTAATATTAATATTAACTAAAGTTATTTTATATAATTAGTGTAAACTTTAGTTAACAAAAAGTGTCGACTAAAAATAAATATTTGATCAATGTCAAATTTAATTATATATTACGTATGGATAACAACCCTATAGTCAAATTAGTCAATTCAGGTATGGAAATATGAGGGTTGTTATAGTACCTACCCGTTAAAAGAAATTTCGTCCCGAAATTTAGTTGTTGCCATTAATCGGTGTTGTTCGTACATAGACGAGGATATTTACGTTTTATTTGGTTTTCACGTTCCCAGGTATGCTCGGGGCCTTGCGTGAATTCCAACGGATAGAATATTGTTCTGTTTCAAGAATTAAAATCATACAAACCATAATTTCTATAAGTTCTTCTACGAAGTGCATTTTATTATTAATGCGGAGATCATTCAAAATGATGATGTTATACAAGTCATTTCAGTAAATTGGATATATAAAATGTGTTATGAATAATATCGAGCTCATTTAAACCTTGAGCGTTTATGCCACCACGCAAGGGTAGACAAAATAGAGAGGAGTTCATGAAAATCATAGTCGTGAAATTTGATAGAGATTGTCATTCTTTACAACAAGAATGATGAATATGAGTTGAAAATATTGTTTTATCAACATTGAGTAATATGGATAAAACGATTCGATTATAGGAAGAGTATAAATGAAGTTATCTTAAAAGTTTGAAATAAGGAAATATCAGTTTGCCTTAACTTTTGACATAATTAAAGGTGATTTTCGGAATTTAAGGGATTTAAAGGAAATCTTTATAATCTGTATAAGATTTGATTTTCCGGTAATTAAGGAAATTAAAATTTCCTTGATTGTTGTGTCTAGAATTTTGATATAAATTAGCTTCTTCTGTTTCATTATCTTCACTACTTCTATACTTTCTTTCTCGATTCATACTTCCAAAGATTGTGAAAATGCTCCATTCAGTTCTTATCCTGGATATTTTTTTGACTATCGTTTCTGTCATTCTTCTTTTTCATTTACCCCCAGAGAAATATGTTTACTTCTACAATTACCTTGGAGTTATAGTGTTTTTAATTCTCCCGTGTCTTTATGTTGCTATACGCATTGATATACACGGTTTGTAATTTCCGTGTTGTTATCGGGCTTTATATTTTCTATTATATGTCGGAGCTCTATGCTCTTGTTTTTCCTTCTCGACTTCAAGTCAAGCGAATAATGGTCTAGAATTCGTAGGTATGGAGTTTCGAATGATCATAATATACAAAGCAGAAGGAAAGGTAATAGCACGATTTGATTTGTCAAATTACTAGAATTACTAAGGATAGAACTATCAAGAATATATGTTCTTGATATGTTCAGAGGTTAAGTAGAATGTAAAAGTCATGTAACATGGCAAATGATGATTATAAAGTCTATGAATCATCATCTTCCATTAAAAATTTAGCATGACTTACTGTAATATAATCACGTTGGCCTGACGTCATTATATTATACTAACTCATGCTTCAATTCCCAACACTACCTCAAATCATTCAAAATTTAAACTTGTATGTTATAGAAATATAGAAACTAAAACAGTTTCCTTTATTATGTAACACAGATAGTGCGAAGTGATAAATAATTTCGAACAAAAATAGTTATGAAGGTATCTTCAGAAATATATAGGATATTTATAACGAAAGGTACGATGATATCTTAGAATTTTCTAAGATCCAATGATAATGAGGAAAATTCTTCTGTAAGGATTTAGAATGCGTAAAGAGATCTTTTGTGGTTTTCATCAGAATTCGAATCATCTAGATTCTTTGATTACAGGTTTAGTCCTTGTAATTTGTCCATGGTCTCCTTCATGGTTAGCTCAATCCGTTTTTCAGTTCTAAATCTGAGCTTTTTCAATATGTCATTCTTTATCATCAAACTTTTGGCCATTAAGACCACCTATAGCTTTTGCTACTTCGTCAGCATTCTCAAGGTTAACGAATCTGAATCATTGATTATCAATCCGAGGTGTTTTCAAGAATTTTGAATTTGAAGTGTTTAAGCGTAGGATGTAACCATCAATGGTTCTAATTTTGGTGGTTTGACGTGATAATTCATCACAAAATACGAATGAATATATATATATATATGAATTTAGTAATCTTTAGGAAGATAACACCTGCTAAAGCTTTACTTGGATTATGATATGTCAAAATTAGAATATGTAATTGAATTTGTACGAAAATGGTTGTTCTTTAGTGAACGAATACATATATCTTGTGAACGTAAGTAGTATAGTTACTGATTATTGAATCAGAATTGAAGAATGTACAATGCAACATATTAATGTGAGATATAAATATTTCTCGGGTATTACCTACCCGTTAAAATATTTTCACAATTAACAGTTTGTACAAAAGAACTTTAATTACAATCTTTATGGAGATATACGTTCATATATGTATTCTTCAAATATAATATAGATTTAATGAGTTAATATAATATTAAAATCATTTGATTTGCGGTTGGAACAAGAATAAATAATCTTCAAAACTTGAGAGATTACATAATCGTCGCGGAATATTTCTTTAATGGAGTTATGAATCAATACTTCATCGTTCATTATTATTGATATACCTCGGTATATGATGTTGGTGCTCGTGAAATTCTTGTGAAATTCACAAGACACGAATAATGTTTTCTAAAAAGTTTCGAGTACATCGAAAATGGAAGTGTAAAATCAGACATGTATTTGAATAATACACTTGATTTATTATGAAATGGAGTTTATTGTGCTGAAGCAGTGATTAACGATCATTAAGTCATTAACGAAGGATGTACATTATAGCATATTAGTGATATGAATTAACCAAGTAGTACATACTAGTTAAGATTTACACGTAATAGCTTAGTACGAAAAGATTTATTATTGTTTCAAACCATATATATATAAAGTATACATATATAATTCTTCAGGAAGAATGAGTCAATACATCTTAACTCATTATTACTAATATTCCTTGGTATCTATGGGGCGTATGATGTTGATATCTGAGGTACTGAGTGTGATGTTGAGGCGTGAAATGCAGATGTTGTTGTTGGTGATGCTGATGCTGTTGGTGGTGATGCTGATGGTGCTTACAATGCTTGTGGTGTTGGTGATGTTGGTGGTATTATTGGTACTAGTGGTGCTGGTTATGTTGCTGGTGTTTCTTGTGGTACTTGGGTAGTAGGTGTGAGCCTAGCTTCCAAATCGTGCACTGTTTCCTCCAGGGTTTCTACTTTTTGCTCTAGTCTATGGATTTGTTCTACCCATTCCTCCGTAAGGTTTGTCAATTCTTGATATTTAGTTCGAAGTCTTCTAACTTCTTCTAATAACCCTATCTGGTTAGAATTCGCGAGTAGAGGACGAATAATGTCTTGGGCTACATCGAGTTGACCTTCGAAGCGGAAAATCCTTGCGAAAAGAGTAAAAGTGGTATTGCGAACAAGTTCGCGGTAAGCGGATCGAGTACTCCGACATTTGGTGGTAAGTTTGGCTCGTGATAAGGAGTACCTTCTTCATTTCTCCATAGGGTGAGTATTTCGCGAACCCATCCCCATTTTCTGAAGAAATCTCGGTAATTGATCGGTGGGTGTGCTCCCGTCAAGCTATCTTCGGAGCTAGAGGAACTTGAGGAATCAGGTGAGAAATCCATATTATGTTTGGAATAAGGTTTGATATGAAATGGGTGTTGAATATTAAATGATATATTCGTCTCCTTGAATATGTATATATAGAAAAAGATTTTCGTAATTTACGGAGGAAATTTAGGAAAAGTGTTAGACAAAGTCTATTGGGATAGATATGATAAGATATGATTTTTCTATACTCCATTTATGCAATAATTGCAGTATGACGTGTCAAGATTAAAAATGATAAGTATGTAATCAAATAATGATTAAAGACTTTCAATTCGTAATGGCCTATTCAGGTCTAGGGCTTGAGCTATAGGATCCTTTAAATTGGTAATCCAAACCCTTTCATTCTAGAGTTTCGTAGACGCCATCCGTCAAGAAAATTCAATGATCAAAAATAACGAGAAAACAAAGATTTAAAAGTAACGAATATGAGTAGTGATGACATTATAATATCTTTGAGATTCTCGATACCTCAATGACATTTTCCAGTTCGCAAACCGATGCATAAAGGCATAAAGCATATAGGTACGTGGTATAACAAGGAGGTTATATACGTTTGAGTATGAATAGTAACAAATATTGGAGTTTCAAAAATCATGGATAATATTTCATGTAATACATATGTAATACACAAAACCATGATAGATGACATAGGAATGTCGAGAACGGTGTCGCATTTAAATGTGGTGGCAGAATTGAATAGTACTTAGGAGAATGAGCAGAGTTCTTAGATTGGCTCGGCATTCTAAGATAAATAAAGTTTATAAAGTATAGTATAGCATTTAACAGTTAAAGGCAACAATTAAAGGCACTATAGTCAAAGGAAGTTGTAGTCCTATATTGCTAAGGTACCTAATTGTATAAGGCACACTTAAAATGCAATCCTGGTTCTCTACAACAGCCTGCTACACTATAACCCCAAGGTAATTGTAGAAGTAAACAGATTCCTCTGGGGGTAAATGAAAAAGAAGAATGACAGAAACGATAGTCGGAAAAATATCCAGGATAAGAACTGGATGGAGCATTTTCACAATCTTTGGAAGTATGAATCAAGGCAATTTTAATTTCCTTAATTACCGGAGAATCAAATCTTATACAGATTATAAAGATTTCCTTTAAATCCCTTGAATTCTGGAAATCACCTTTAATTATGTCAAAAGTTAAGGCAAACTGATATTTCCTTATTTCAAACTTTTAAGATAACTTCATTTATACTCTTCCTATAATCGAATCGTTTTATCCATATTACCCAATGTTGATAAAACAATATTTTCAACTCATATTCATCATTCTTGTTGTAAAGAATAACAATCTCTATCAAATTTCACGACTATGATTTTCATGAACTCCTCTCTATTTTGTCTACCCTAGCGTGGTGGCATAAACGCTCAAGGTTTAAATGAGCTCGATATTATTCATAACACATTTTATATATCCAATTTACTGAAATGACTTGTATAACATCATCATTTTGAATGATCTCCACATTAATAATAAAATGCACTTCGTAGAAGAACTTGTAGAAATTATGGTTTGTATGATTTTAATTCTTGAAATAGAACAATATTCTATCCGTTGGAATTCACGCAAGGTCCCGAGCATACCTGGGAACGTGAAAACCAAATAAAACATAAATATCCTCGTCTATGTACGAACAACACCGATTAATGGCAACAACTAAATTTTGGGACGAAATTTCTTTTAACGGGTAGGTACTATAACAACCCTCATATTTTCATACATGAATTGACTAATTTGACTATAGGGTTGTTATCCATACGTAATATATAATTAAATTTGACATTGATCAAATATTTATTTTTAGTCGACACTTTTTGTTAACTAAAGTTTACACTAATTATATAAAATAACTTTAGTTAATATTAATATTAATGCGTATTATATTTAAAACTATATGAAACATAATTATTAATTAAATGATAAGTTATTTTAATCATTATATATATATTTTTAGCTTATAAAAAAAAGAGATTTTTTTTATAAATTAAATAATGAGCCCATGAATTTTGACTAAATATTTTCAAAAACAAAAACTTATTAAAAACATTTTTAACATGTTTTTATTTTTTGTCAAAATTGGCACCTTTATTTTATTTATATTTTTTCTTTTCACCAACCATTTTTTTCCTATAAATACCCACTTCCATTTCATAAAAACTTGTATCAAATCTTTGGAAAAACTCTCTCACAAACTTGGAAAAGTACTTGAGGTATTTTCTATATTTTTTATAGAATTGCTTTTATTTTTTTGTATATTCTTTAAAAATTTGAATTTAATATATATAAATTATTTTTACATGTTATAATTAGTATTATAAGTATTATGATGTATAAAAATAATTTTGATAATTTATGGAATATTATTTATAATTAAATACGAATTATGTAGTATTTAAACATAAAAACAATATAAAATTCGTAATAAAATATTAATTGGTAATAAAAATAATTATAATTTTTTTTTGAGATTATTATACTTTTATAAACAAGCGAAAATTATAAAAATTAAATAAATGGGACGATTAGTATTTAAAAAGAATTTACTTTTGCATTATTCTAAACCGAGAGAAATAATAAAGAAAATACAAAATAAATACAAACGTATATTAAATATTTTATAAAAATTTTATATGATTAGTATCATCACTAGATACTTTAAAAAAATATAAAAATTAATTTTAAATTATTTTCCTATTTATTTAATTATAGGCCGATTACAATGGTTAAATAATTAGAAAACATTAAATAAATAATATTTTGATATAAAATTTGATTTAATAATTTTTATAATATTTTTACATAATATAGAACCTGTAAAAAATATAAAATTATTTATTTAGGTCGAGTTAATATTTATTACCTAATTAAATTTGATTAATATAAACCGAGTATATATATAAAGAAAAGTGGGAAACAAATACAAAAACTTGATAAAATTATTTTTATAAAATATCCTACTGAATTGTATAATTAACTAAGTTTATAAAAATTATAAATATAATATTTAATGAATTAATATTCGAATTAACATATATTAGTATGATTTTCGATTAACATAAGTATATTACATATACTAAATTAATATTATTATTATAACTTACGGTTAATAACTAAGTATACTATATAATAAAGTATAATGCTTATAATGTAAGTTAATAACAATACATTATTAATAAACACTTATTTTATAACTATACTAATTTAATAATAATAACTTATAGTATATAATATAAGATAATCAAATTGTTAATACATTAATAAATATAATATAATATATATAATAACATAAAAACCTAAAGTGAAGGTTAATCAAAGATAATGTACAATTCATGTGAACTTCATCGCTACTCACGGTCGTAAGTGAATGAGTCTAGGTTGTCATTTATGGGTAAGCTTGTGGATCTCGAAAGCCATGACTTAGATTCTGGTCAAGAGTCCTGGACCCCCGGTTACATCTGGTCATTCCTGACTTATTTGATAGCAACGAAGTTTGAGTAAAGTTATACAACGTCTTGCTAAAGATTAACCCGAACTTTCTAAAATTGGAAAATTACTATAAGTGAAAACTTTCCATAAATAGTAACCTTCCGAAAATGGAAATTCTTTAGTGAACCATTACTATCAATATAGTACTATATACTATTGTCTGTTAGGCAATGTCTGATCATACGTTCTATCTCTAGGTTGAGATCTCGGTCACGTCCTTCCATTCAATTCTTTCGTGGAATACTCTTTTCTGCTACTAAGGTGAACTTCATAGCCCCACTTTTTACTGTTTCATAACTGTTTTATAACTTTTGGGGTGAGACACATGCTTGCTTTATAACTGTTTTACGCTTAGACACAAGTACTAAATTGTTAACTATGCTGTCAGGCTTTGATTCATGCTAAATCCCTACCGTAATATCGTTAATTGCTACGTTTAAATGCAAACTTAATTATTGTGAATAGGCCTATTGAGAGTAACGTCTCTAACCATTCGACCGTTGGTCTTTGGTTACATAATAATGATTCCACGACACTGACAGTATAAGGTGTCATAGGGTAAACTTGTTTAGTAGCGATATTACAAAATGCAGCAACACTTTTAGATTGATATTTCTATATCAATCAACTTTAAACTAAATCTTGTGGTCTAAAACTTTGGATATTATTTATAAACCTGTGAATTTCACTCAACCTTTTTGGTTGGCACTTTAAGCATGTTTTGTCTCAGGTGATGATTGAGCTAGCAGTTTGCAACTTTGTGATGATAGATTTGATGCTTGCATGGAGTCCACATCGCATATTATATTTTAGTTCATAAACATTTATTTTACATTTTAATAATAATGTAAACATGTATTACTGCTTCCGCTATTTTATTAACAAAGGTTTTATTTAAAAAGTCTCATATAGAGTCGTTCTCGTTTATACAACTGTGTTATGATATGATTGGTCACAATTACCCCTGATCCATTTTGGGGGGTGTGACATTAAGACCACCTATAGCTTTTGCTGCTTCGTCAGCATTCTTGTAACGACCCTACTTTTACCGTTATCTTTTGCCGTTAATTATTTAACGACCGTTAACTGTTATTCGTGCCACGTCATTTCTATGACCTATATTATTATTTTTGTAATAATATATTAATTATTATGTGTTATATGAATATTTTATTCATATCTTAAATTGTACGTTTCTACTTGTCGCGGATTTCTATCCGGCGAATCTTTTCGGTTTTCAAACCAACGGTCGAGCTTTCGGGATTTTTAAGTCCTAAATATCTTAAATATGATATTTTTATGTCATATGAATATATATAGTGTTTATATATTTTATTTGTCGCGTATATGTTATCTCTCCGAATATTTAATCGCGTAGCGGTATTTTCGTGTTTCGGGCTTCGTTCGGGCATTCGGGCCACAAGTAAATACTCTTAGCATCAAGTTGGCCCACAAGTGGGGCCTACCCTTCATATTTCAGCCAAAATCATAAAGGGGAGGGGGTATTGTGCCAATTTTTGAAAGATTAGATTACATGATCAAAATTGGCTCATTTCTTTCATTTAACCTAATCATTTTTTTTATCTCTTCTCCTTCCTCCTCTCCTCATGTTTCCATCACCACCACCATATACCATCATCATCATCTTCATTTTTCAAGCTTAAAGATTTAGGGCTTTTATCATTTCCGGATTCTACTCTTCGTTCTCTACGCGACTACATCCTTTGTTCTTCGATTGGGGTATATTCATGAACCCTAATTTTTCAATTTTTATTCATTCCTACTGATTATATATGTATTTTGATGTTAGTATGATAGTATAGCACTTGTGTATTGTTGTATTGATGATTGTATGCATAGAATCACTCGTTATTACATGTTTTCGGTTTGATTGATTGTGAACAACAGACTAATCGACCATTTCAGTAAACTTAACTGTTATAAAAGTGAAATTAAGGTGTCTAGATGAGTTCCTCTCATCAATACATTAATTTTAGACTCCGGATTCATGTCGTTTCGATTCCCGGAGCCCTAGATATGATCAAAGTGGTATTTTGTTAAGATTGAAATGTGATTTTGGTATGAACCAGGTTTGGTCTGACTTTGTGACCATAATTGGTGACTCTAGGGTGTTTTAGTGTGTTAGGATTGATGGTGGGACGAACTTTCGTGTTCGGGTCATCTCAATCCGAGCCACGAATCACCCGTTGCGTCTAAAACACGATTTTGGTTGAATTGAAGTTCCAAGTAGTGAATTGGCTGTACATCACGACTTGTGGGCTGTTCATGGTGTGTTCTTGAGTGTACCAAAGTGTTGGGTGGTTTTCTTAGGCAGAGATATATGTAAAGCTCGCCGAAAACCGACACCCGGGGCTCAGGATACGACCCGATGAACTTTTGATTTAAAACTTGTGATTAATTATTAAACTTATGATATAAATAATGGATTTCATTATCATTTAATTACTTGTGATAAAAAAAGTAATTATTATTATTTACAACTTATGATATATATTTATTATATCATTTAATTAATACTTATGATTTAATTAACAATTTTAATTAAACATATGATTAATGATACTTCATTATTAATGGAAAATACTTATGATAAGTATTAAACTTATATTATGAGATTACTATTATAAGACTTATAATAAGGATTAGTTAATTATTTAATTATTATAAGGCTTAGTTATTATTTAATTATAATTTAATTATTAAATACTTATGATTTAATAATTATAATTAGAAACTTATGATATGATTAATAATTCATTATTAATTAATAATACTTATGATATGATTTAAAATTTATTATTAATTAATAATACTTACATTATGACTAATATTTAATTAATTAATTAAATACTTATGTTATATTAATTATATCATTTAAACTTATATTAACTTTAATAATTTATTTTAATTTAATTAAACTTATGTTATGACATAATTAGACATATCTAACTTTAATAAATGTTATAACTTACATTATTATTATAACTTACACTTTTAAAATTAACGTTGACTATGTTTGACCAAGGTTGACTTTTGAGTTGACTTTCAGTTGACTTTGACTTTCTGTTGACTTTTGTTGACTTTCTAATTAAGAAAACTTTCCTAACTTATAGACTTTCCTAAAATAGCAACTTTCTAAATTTGGAAACTTTCCAAAAATAGAAACTTTCCAAAAATAGAAACTTTCCAAAAATAGAAACCTTCCACAAATGGAAACCTGCTAAAAATAGAAACTTTCTAAAAATAGAAAGTGTGTATCCGTACGCTGTTCTGATCAAACTGATGCATGTTGAGTATTGTTCTATGACTACTTGCAACATGTACAATAGCTATCATACTAAGACTTGACCTAAGTTAGTTATTTATATCGACCTGCTTTATTTCTAGGTCGGTGTTGTGATCATTCCGGATCACTTTACTTCATTTGCTGTTCGCATATTTGTGTGGTTACTTCGTTTGCTATTAAGGTGAGTTATAGTCCCATTTTTCTATTTAAATCTTTTGGGATGAGAATACATGCATTATATTTTTACGTATTGGACACAAGTGGAAGTTGGTTTAAATTATTCATTGTGAGTTGAACAAAAATATTCCCTAGTTTGGTAACTGTAATCACTGGTTTCTACTGGTGAACGCGAATCCTATGGATAGATCTATCGGGTTTGACAACCCCATTTCGAGCTAGTCGCGCTAGAAATTTTTAATCGGAACGTTTAGTACTTTGTATTTTGTTGTAGATACACTTGTTCGGTGTATATTATTTATTGTATTTGGCAAGGGTTAATAAATGGTTAAGTGGTTACCAGGTGGCTCACGGTAAATGGAATAATGTTTTTATATGTTTTCTAGCATATAATTTTGTGGTCCAAAAAGGAGTTTTTATGTTTTCAAACATAAATTTTTACGGTTTAAATTAAATATTGTTTGCAATATTAAACCTATAATTCACTCAACATTTTTGTTGACAGTTACTCGCATGTTTTATTCTCAGGTTCATGATTGATTGCTTCTGATGTGCTTAGAGAGTCTGCATATTTATGATGGCAGCTTTTATTAAACAATAACTTGCATTCTATTTTGATACATTAAATAGTGGATGCTGTTGACTTTGTTTTGGTCAACTTTTGGTTAAGTAATAATGTATGGTTTTTCTAAACTTACATATTTTGATAGGTTTCCTTTATAGAAAATCATTTTTAAATAAAGAATGCAAGGTTATTTATTAAATTCATATAGAGTTATGATCAAGCTGTGAGACTAAGATAACGATGGTCATCAAGTGTACCTTGACGGGTCGTTAAAGTTGGTATCAGAGCTCTGATTGTAGGGAATTAGGCTGCATTGATGTCGTTACCCGAGTCAATAGGGTGCATTAGTGAGTCTAGTCTACAGCTCGACCTATAAAATATTATTATATGTGATTATTTGTATCGTATTGGTATGTATATTGTTATCATTCATACATCTCTATTATGTTCTGAATCTGGGAGGAACTCCCATTCCGATTTAAACGTATTCTTCGACTCATGCGAACTTATCTTTATAAGAACACCTCGGGTAGTGAAACCGAGGGTTGTCATTCGTGACTTCTGAAATTTTCGACATTTCTATGTCATCTATTATGGTTATGTATATAATGTTTGAATTATATTACATGAAATGTCATTCTTGACTTCTAAATGCTCGGCATTTCAATGTCAGCTATTATGTTTAGGTATATAACATTCTTTTTATATTACGTGCCTATGTGCTTTGGTTTTTGAACCGGAAAACGTCATTCTTGACTTTTTGAGATTATTGGTACTTCGAAGACATTTTTATGTCATCGTTACTCCTATTCATTACTTTTGATGTTTTTGTCTCTTGTGCTATCCTTAGCACATTGTTTAAGAAATTGTTTTAGAGAAATTGTGTGGAAATTCGAGGTTGATCGCGTGTCCTGACCTCATGTAGTGCTATTGGAATGGAACTATGAATTAGTGAAATATAATGGCGTCAGGCCAACGTGATTATATTACGTTAATTCATAAAGAAGTCCCAATATTGTGACATGAGGAATAGAAAGCGAGTCAAAGAAAATTTTTACACTACTCATTTAGAAATTTCAATGTATTACATGGGTAGGGAAAATATTCATTATCTTATTTGTTGATATACGAGGAGCTCATCTTAACTAGATTATCTATCTCATGCTCCACCCTTTCATAACTCGCTTGTTAGCAACAGCTTCGCTCGGGAACAGTTTTGGCCCAAGGACTTATGTCCTGATATTAGTCAAAACAACATTTAACTCATTGGTTTTCATGACCTCGTAACATTATGTCACACGACGATTCAAGTCCTTTACTCGATCTTCCACGATCTTACTTCAACTTGTAACCTCTGAATACAGATACTCTGTTTATCATCGGAAGTTTTACACATTTGTTTAATTGGGCGGTTCTCACGGGATTTATGGGAGAATAGAGGTAATGAAATATTTTGTCATGTATACAAATTATAAAATCATATATGTATGTATGGATTCAAATGAATAAATTTACCCTTACCTATTTTGGCTAGTATATACTAAATCATACCTTCAAAAATTATTTTAAATCACTCACTTATTGAGCTGTTTGATTAAGTCAAATTGTTTTATATAAAATGGTACACATTGTACATACTTCTAAATTACTAAGAACTTCGCTCCGCTTATGATGTCGCATCAAACGTTTAAAGCTTTTTCAAAACTCCTTTGATTAATTTTATCAACTTTTCGCATTACCTTACAGAGTGTCTGGATCACAGTTCTTCTCATCCTCGGTTTAAGGATGAAACTTACCATTAAGTTCAATGATAGAAACTCTTACACCACTTTGGATTTCGGTTTTATAAAATTTGTTGGAAAGTCTTTGCGCTCATAAAATTTTCCCTCTTATGGTTGGACATAGCCGAAACACGGACCGATAAATCAATTTTCTGGGATACGCTCGGTGGTCACCCTATTGTAGAAAAGGCGCTAGGTAGGTTTCTACCCCAACTGTTGTTATAGTGGGTATCATGGATATATATTACACTAGACCGTTTGAGGAGTTTCTACTCTCAATATTCGCTGTCAACCGTAACACCCTCGTAAACATCAATCCTAGGATTCAATACTTTGAGGTGCACGAAATTATTTTTGGAGATTCATCCCACCTGGAGTTGGTCATTCATTATAACCCATGATTTACGTTCTTTTCATCCGCACATAAATTTAAGAATATGGATGAATCCTAGATTTCCTCGCTCATTGAGCAAGGGAGTTCACTCTCGTTGAAATATCACACCTTTCGTACGTCTTCCTTTCGAAAATGTAATGAAAATTTACTTTGAAATCCATGATCCTCGTTATCTCCTTTGAGAGAATTGCCTTAAATATCTATGCCACTTATGTGACTACTCCATATATTTCTTTCTTCATTGTTGCAACTATATTTCATTCGTCCCAGTTTGTCCCCTTGGAGAGCTTCTGTTTTGTTTGTTAAGAAGAAAGATGGTTCGTTCCAATTGTGTATTGATTATCGCGAGTTAAACAAGCGTACTATTAAGAATCGTTACCCTCTTCCGAGAATCAATGATCTATTCGATCAGCTTTAAGGTTCGTCTGTTTATTCTAAGATTGATCTTCGTTCTGGTTATCACCAATTACGCGCTAAAGAAACTGATATTCTGAAAACCGCTTCCCGTACCCGTTATGGTCATTGCGAATTTCTTGTTATGCCGTCTGGATTGACTAACGCACCTGCTGTGTTCACGGAACTCATGAACCGTGTGTGCAGACCTTATCTAGACAAATTCGTTATCGTTTTCATCGACGACATCCTTATTTATTCCAAGAGTAATGAAGAGCACGAAGAACATTTGAAGTTGGTGTTTGATTTGTTGAGAAAAGAAGAATAGTACGTTAAGTTCTCTAAGTGTGCTTTCTGGTTAAGAGAAGTTCAATTTCTTGGACATATTATTAGTAAACATGGAATACAAGTTGACCCTGCTAAGATTGAGGCGATTGAAAAGTGGGAAATTTCCGAAAACCCCCACTCAGATTCGTCAGTTTCTAGGGTTGGCAGGTTACTAAAGAATGTTGATTCAAGATTTCTCTCGTATAGTGAAACCTCTGACTGCTTTAACGCACAAGGGGAAGAAGTAAGAGTGGAAGGATGAACAAGTGACTGCTTTTCAAATTTTGAAGAAGAAGTTGACTACCGCTCCGATATTATCACTACCTGAGGGTAATGATGATTTGTTTATCTATTGTGATGCTTCGTGTCAAGACTATTGGTTGTGTTTTGATGCAACAAAAGAAAGTCATTGCTTACGCGTCACGTCAGTTGAAGATTCGTGAACAGAATTATACAACCCATGATGTAGAATTGGGAGCTGTTGTGTTCGCACTCAAGAATTGGAGACATTACTTTTATGGGGTCAAATGTACAGTGTACACTGATCACAAAAGTCTTCAACATAACTTTGATCAAAGACAGTAGAATATGAGGTAGCGAAGATGGGTGGAATTGTTGAACGGTTTTGATTGTGAACTCCTTTAGCCATTCCGGGGAAAGGCCAATGTTGTGGCCATTGCATTAAGTCAAAAAGAGAGAATTGAACCACGAAGATTTAGGGCCTTGAATATGACCATTTGAACAAATCTCGCAAGGCAGATTCTTACAGCTCAACAAGAAGCCTTGAAGGAGGAGAATTTTGTAACGGGAAGGTCCGAGGCTTGAGTAAACAGTTAGATGTACGAACTGATGGTACTCGGTATTTTGCGAGACATCTTTGGGTTCCGGAGTTTGGTGATCTATGACAACTTGTTTTAGATGAGGCTCATAAGTCTAGGTACTCTATTCATCCTGGTTCAGGAAAGATGTATCATGATCTTAAGGAGCTATATTGGTGGCGTAATTGGAAAGCTGATGTGGCTACGTATGTGGCTAAGTGTTTGACTTGTGCTAAGGTTAAAGCTGAACATCAGAACCGTCAGGACTTTTGGTGTAACTTGAAATTCCCGAGTGGAAGTGGGAAAGCATTACAATGGATTTTATTAGGAAGTTACCGAGAGTTGTGGGTGGTTATGATACATTTTGGGTTATTGTTGACCGACTCACTAAGTCAGCTCACTTTTTGCCAATTATTGAAACGAATTCGATGGAGAAGCTTACTCGTTTGTATTTGAAGGAGATTGTTTCTAGACATGATGTTCCTGTATCTATTATTTCAGACAGAAACAGCCGATTTGTATCGAGGTTTTGGCGATCCTTACAGGAAGCTTTGGGAACTAAGTTAGATATGAGCACTGCTTATCATCCACAGTCAGATGATCCAAGTGAAAGGACCATTCAAATGTTGGAAGACATGTTACGAGCATGCATCATTGATTTTGGTACTGGTTAAAATAAGTACTTGCCACTGGCTGAATTTTCTTATAATAAACAGCTATCATGCAAGTATTGAGGCGCACCTTTTGAAGCACTGTATGGTAGAAAGTGTAGGTCTCCTGTCTGCTGGAATGAGGTTGGGGATGCTCAACTCACAGGTCCAGGAATTATTCATGAGACTACCGAGGAGATCGTACAGATTAAGGAAAGTTTGAGAACCGCCAGAAGTCGGCAAAAGAGCTATGCCAATAAGAGAAGGAACGATATTGAATTTTAGGTCGGTGATCGTGTTATGTTGAAGGTATCACCTTGGAAGGGCGTGATACGTTTTGGTAAAAGGGGAAAGTTGAATCCTCGTTTTGTTGGACTGTTTAAGTTTTTTGAGAGAGTTGGACCAGCGGCATATCGTTTGAAATTGCCACAAGAACTCGGTGTTGTTCACGACATTTTTCATGTATCTAATTTAAAGAAGTGTTTGGTCGAGGCCGATGAAACTTTTCCTCTGGAGGGACTTCATGTTGATAAGCAACTACATTTTATTGAGGAAGCTGTTAAAATTATGGATCGAGAGGTTAAGACTCTTAAGCAGAGTAGAATTCCTATTGTTCGGGTTAGAAGAAAAGCCAGACGCGGTCCCGAGTTCACTTGGGAGCGTGAAGATTAGATGAGGCAGAAGTACCCGCATTTGTTCCCAGATGCTGAGTCAACCCCTGCACCTGCTTAAATTTCGGGACGAAATTTCCGTAACGGGAAGGTACTGTAACGACCCTACTTTTTCAGTTATCTTTTGCCGTTAATTATTTAACAACCGTTAACTGCTATTCGTGCCACGTCATTTCTATGACCTATATTATTATTTTTGTAATAATATATTAATTATTATGTGTTATATGAATATTTTATTCATATCTTAAATTGTACGTTTCTACTTGTCGCGGATTTTTATCTGGCGAATCTTTTCGATTTTCAAACCAACGGTCGAGCTTTCGGGATTTTTAAGTCCTAAATATCTTAAATATGATATTTTTATGTCATATGAATATATATAGTGTTTATATATTTTATTTGTCGCGTATATGTTATCTCTCCGAATATTTAATCGCGTAGCGGTATTTTCGTGTTTCGGGCTTCGTTCGGGCATTCGGGCCACAAGTAAATACTCTTAGCATCAAGTTGGCCCAAAAGTGGGGCCCACCCTTCATATTTCAGCCAAAATCATCAAGGGGAGGGGGTATTGTGCCAATTTTTGAAAGATTAGATTACATGATCAAAATTGGCTCATTTCTTTCATTTAACCTAATCATTTTTTTTCTCTCTTCTCCTTCTTCCTCTCCTCATGTTGCCATCACCACCACCATATACCATCATCATCATCTTCATTTTTCAAGCTTAAAGATTTAGGGCTTTTATCATTTCCGGATTCTACTCTTCGTTCTCTACGCGATTACATCCTTTGTTCTTCGATTGGGGTATATCATGAACCCTAATTTTTCAATTTTTATTCATTCCTACTGATTATATATGTATTTTGATGTTAGTATGATAGTATAACACTTGTGTATTGTTGTATTGATGATTGTATGCATAGAATCACTCTTTATTACATGTTTTCGGTTTGATTGATTGTGAACAGCAGACTATTCGACCATTTCAGTAAATTTAACTGTTATAAAAGTGAAATTAAGGTGTCTAGATGAGTTCCTCTCATCAAGACATTAATTTTAGACTCCGGATTCATGTCGTTTCGATTCCCGGAGCCCTAGATATGATCAAAGTGGTATTTTGTTAAGATTGAAATGTGATTTTGGTATGAACCAGGTTTGGTCCGACTTTGTAACCATAATTGGTGACTCTAGGGTGTGTTAGTGTGTTAGGATTGATGGTGGGACAAACTTTCGTGTTCGGGTCATCTCAATCCGAGCCACGAATCACCCGTTGCGTCTAAAACACGATTTTGGTTGAATTGAAGTTCCAAGTAGTGAATTGGCTGTACATCACGACTTGTGGGCTGTTCATGGTGTGTTCTTGAGTGTACCAAAGTTTCGGGTGGTTTGCTTAGGCAGAGATATATGTAAGGCTCGCCGAAAACCGACACCCGGGGCTCAGGATACGACCCGATGAACTTTTGATTTAAAACTTGTGATTAATTATTAAACTTATGATATAAATAATGGATTTCATTATCATTTAATTACTTGTGATAAAAAAAGTAATTATTATTATTTACAACTTATGATATATATTTATTATATCATTTAATTAATACTTATGATTTAATTAACAATTTTAATTAAACATATGATTAATGATACTTCATTATTAATGGAAAATACTTATGATAAGTATTAAACTTATATTATGAGATTACTATTATAAGACTTATAACAAGGATTAATTAATTATTTAATTATTATAAGGCTTAGTTATTATTTAATTATAATTTAATTATTAAATACTTATGATTTAATAATTATAATTAGAAACTTATGATATGATTAATAATTCATTATTAATTAATAATACTTATGATATGATTTAAAATTTATTATTAATTAATAATACTTACATTATGACTAATATTTAATTAATTAATTAAATACTTATGTTATATTAATTATATCATTTAAACTTATATTAACTTTAATAATTTATTTTAATTTAATTAAACTTATGTTATGACATAATTAGACATATCTAACTTTAATAAACGTTATAACTTACATTATTATTATAACTTACACTTTTAAAATTAACGTTGACTATGTTTGACCAAGGTTGACTTTTGAGTTGACATTCGGTTGACTTTGACTTTCTGTTGACTTTTGTTGACTTTCTAATTAAGGAAACTTTCCTAACTTATAAACTTTTCTAAAATAGCAACTTTCTAAATTTGGAAACTTTCCAAAAATAGAAACTTTCTAAAAATATAAACTTTCCAAAAATAGAAACTTTCCAAAAATGGAAACCTGCTAAAAATAGAAACTTTCTAAAAATAGAAAGTGTGTGTCCGTACGCTGTTCCGATCAAACCGATGCATGTTGAGTATTGTTCTATGACTACATGCAACATGTACAATAGCTATCATACTAAGACTTGACCTAAGTTAGTTATTTATATCGACCTGCTTTATTTATAGGTCGGCGTTGTGATCATTCCGGATCACTTTACTTCATTTGCTGTTTGCATATTTGTGTGGTTACTTCGTTTGCTATTAAGGTGAGTTATAGTCCCATTTTTCTATTTAAATCTTTTGGGATGAGAATACATGCATTATATTTTTACGTATTTGATACAAGTTGAAGTTGGTTTAAATTATTCATTGTGAGTTGAACAAAAATATTCCCTAGTCTGGTAACTGTAATCACTGGTTTCTACTGGTGAACGCGAATCCTATGGATAGATCTATCGGGTTTGACAACCCCATTTCGAGCTAGTCGCGCTAGAAATTTATAATTGAACGTTTAGTACTTTGTATTTTGTTATAGATACACTTGTTCGGTGTATATTATTTATTGTGTTTGGCAAGGGTTAATAAATGGTTAAGTGGTTACCAGGTGGCTCACGGTAAATGGAATAATATTTTTATATGTTTTCTAGCATATAATTTTGTGGTCCAAAAAGGAGTTTTTATGTTTTCAAACATAAATTTTTACGGTTTAAATTAAATATTATTTGCAATATTAAACCTATAATTCACTCAACATTTTTGTTAACAGTTACTCGCATGTTTTATTCTCAGGTTCATGATTGATTGCTTCCGCTGTGCTTAGAGAGTCTGCATATTTATGATGGCAGCTTTTGTTAAACAATAACTTGCATTCTATTTTGATACATTAAATAGTGGCTGTTGTTGACTTTGTTTTGGTCAACTTTTGGTTAAGTAATAATGTATGGTTTTTCTAAACTTACATATTTTGATAGGTTTCCTTTATAGGAAATCATTTTTAAATAAAGAATGCAAGGTTATTTATTAAATTCATATAGAGTTATGATCAAGCTGTGGGACCAAGATAACGATGGTCATCAAGTGTACCTTGACGGGTCGTTAAAATTCTCAAGGTTAACGAATCTGAATCATTGATTATCAATCCGAGGTGTTTTCAAGAATTTTGAATTTGAAGTGTTTAAGCGTAGGATGTAACCATCAATGGTTCTAATTTTGGTGGTTTGACGTGATAATTCATCACAAAATACGAATGAATATATATATGAATTTAGTAATCTTTAGGAAGATAACACCTGCTAAAGCTTTACTTGGATTTTGATATGTCAAAATTAGAATATGTAATTGAATTTGTACGAAAATGGTTGTTCTTTAGTGAACGGATACATATATCTTGTGAACGTAAGTAGTATAGTTACTAATTATTGAATCAGAATTGAAGAATGTACAATGCAACATATTAATGTGAGATATAAATATTTCTCGGGTATTACCTACCCGTTAAAATATTTTCACAATTAACAGTTTGTATAAAAGAACTTTAATTACAATCTTTATGGAGATATACGTTCATATATGTATTCTTCAAATATAATATAGATTTAATGAGTTAATATAATATTAAAATCATTTGATTTGCGGTTGGAACAAGAATAAATAATCTTCAAAACTTGAGAGATTACATAATCGTCGCAGAATATTTCTTTAATGGAGTTATGAATCAATACTTCATCGTTCATTATTATTGATGTACCTCGGTATATGATGTTGGTGCTCGTGGAATTCTTGTGAAATTCACAAGAAACGAATAATGTTTTCTAAAAAGTTTCGAGTACATCGAAAATGGAAGTGTAAAATCAGACATGTATTTGAATAATACACTTGATTTATTATGAAATAGAGTTTATTGTGCTGAAGCAGTGATTAACGATCATTAAGTCATTACCGAAGAATGTACATTATAGCATATTAGTGATATGAATTAACCAAGTAGTACATACTAGTTAAGATTTACACGTAATAGCTTAGTACAAAAAGATTTATTATTGTTTCAAACCATATATATAAAGTATACATATATAATTCTTCAGGAAGAATGAGTCAATACATCTTAACTCATTATTACTAATATTCCTTGGTATCTATGGGGCGTATGATGTTGATATCCGAGGTACTGAGTGTGATGTTGAGGCGTGAAATGCAGATGTTGTTGTTGGTGATGCTGATGATGTTGGTGGTGATGCTAATGGTGCTTACAATGCTTGTGGTGTTAGTGATGTTGGTGGTATTGTTGGTACTAGTGGTGCTGGTTATGTTGCTGGTGTTGCTTGTGGTACTTGGGTAGTAGGTGTGAGCCTAGCTTCCAAATCGTGCACTGTTTCCTCCAGGGTTTCTACTTTTTGCTCGAGTCTATGGATTTGTTCTACCCATTCCTCCGTAAGGTTTGTCAATTCTTGATATTTAGTTTGAAGTCTTCTAACTTCTTCTAATAACCCTATCTGGTTAGAATTAGCGAGTAGAGGACGAATACTGTCTTGGGCTACATCGAGTAGACCTTCGAAGCGGAAAATCGTTGCGAAAAGAGTAAAAGTGGTATTGCGAACAGGTTCGCCGGTAAGCGAATCGAGTACTCCGATGTTTGGTGGTAAGTTTGGCTCATGATAAGGAGTACCTTCTTCATTTCCCCATAGGGTGTGTATTTCGCGAACCCATCCCCATTTTCTGAAGAAATCTCGGTAATTGATCGGTGGGTGTACTCCCGTCACGCTATCTTCGGAGCTAGAGAAACTTGAGGAATCGGGTGAGAAATCCATATTATGTGTTTGGAATAAGGTTTGATATGAAATGGGTGTTGAATATTGAATGATATATTCGTCTCCTTGAATACGTATATATAGAAAAAGATTTTCGTAATTTACGGAGAAAAATTAGGAAAAGTGTTAGACAAAGTCTATTGGGATAGATATGATAAGATATGATTTGTCTATACTCCATTTATGCAATAAATGCAGTATGACGTGTCTAGATTAAAAATGATAAGTATGTAATCAGATAATGATTAAAGACTTTCAATTCGTAATGGCCTATTCAGGTCTAGGGCTTGAGCTATAGGATCCTTTAAATTGGTAATCCAAACCCTTCCATTCTAGAGTTTCGTAGACACCATCCGTCAAGAAAATTCAATGATCAAAAATAACGAGAAAACAAAGATTTAAAAGTAACGAATATGAGTAGTAATGACATTATAATATCTTTGAGATTCTCGATAACTCAATGACATTTTCCGGTTCGCAAATCGATGCATAAAGGCATAAAGCATATAGGTACGTGGTATAACAAGGAGGTTATATACGTTTGAGTATGAATAGTAACAAATATTGGAGTTTCAAAATCATGGATAATATTTCATGTAATACATATGTAATACACAAAACCATGATAGATGACATAGGAATGTCGAGAACGGTGTCGCATTTAAATGTGGTGGCGGAATTAAATAGTACTTAGGAGAATGAGCAGAGTTCTTAGATTGGCTCGGCATTCTAAGATAAGTAAAGTTTCTAAAGTATAGTGTAGCATTTAACAGTTAAAGGCAACAATTAAAGGTACTATGGTCAAAGGAAGTTGTAGTCCTACATTGCTAAGGTACCTAATTGTATAAGGCACACTTAAAATGCAATCCTGGTTCTCTACAACAGCCTGATCTGATACAAATCTGTCACACCCCCCAAAATGAACCAGGGGTAATTGTGACTAATCATATCATAACACAGTTGTATAAACGAGAACGACTCTATATGAGACTTTTTAAATAAAACCTTTGTTAATAAAACAGCTGAAGCAGTAATACATGTTTACATTATTATTAAAACATAAAATAAATGTTTATGAACTAAAATATAATATGCGATGTGGACTCCATGCAAGCATCAAATCTATCATCACAAAGTTGCAAACAGCTAGCTCAATCATCACCTGAGACAAAACATGCTTCAAGTGTCAACAAAAAAGGTTGAGTGAAATTCACAGGTTTATAAATAATATCCAAAGTTTTAGACCACAAGATTTAGTTTAAAGTTGATTGATATAGAAATATCAATCTAAAAGTGTTGCTGCATTTTGTAATATCGCTACTAAACAAGTTTACCCTATGACACCTTGTACTGTCAGTGTCGTGGAATCATTATTATGTAACCAAAGACAAACGGTCGAATGGTTAGAGACGTTACTCTCAATAGGCCTATTCACAATAATTAAGTTTGCATTTAAACGTAGCAATTAACGATATTACGGTAGGGATTTAGCATGAATCAAAGCATGACAGCATAGTTAACAATTTAGTACTTGTGTCTAAGCGTAAAACAGTTATAAAGCAAGCATGTGTCTCACCCCAAAAGTTATAAAACAGTTATGAAACAGTAAAAAGTGGGACTATGAAGTTCACCTTAGTAGCACAAAAGAGTATTCCACGAAAGAATTGAACGGAAGGACGTGACCGAGATCTCAACCTAGAGATAGAACGTATGATCAGACATTGCCTAACAGACAATAGTATATAGTACTATATTGATAGTAATGGTTCACTAAAGAATTTTCATTTTCGAAAGGTTACTATTTATGGAAAGGTTCCACTTATAGTAATTTTCCAATTTTAGAAAGTTCGGGTTAATCTTTAGCAAGACGTTGTATAACTTTACTCAAACTTCGTTGCTATCAAATAAGTCAGGAATGACCAGATGTAACCGAGGGTCCAGGACTCTTGACCAGAATCTAAGTCATGGCATTCGAGATCCACAAGCTTACCCATAAATGGCAACCTAGACATCATTCATTTACGACCGTGAGTAGCGATGAAGTTCACATGAATTGTACATTATCTTTGATTAACCTCCACTTTAGGTTTATATGTTATTATATATGTTATATTATATTTATTAATGTATTAACAATTTGATTATCTTATATTATATACTATAAGTTATTATTATTAAATTAGTATAGTTATAAAATAAGTGTTTATTAATAATGTATTGTTATTAACTTACATTATAAGCATTATACTTTATTATATAGTATACTTAGTTATTAACCGTAAGTTATAATAATAATATTAATTTAGTATATGTAATATACTTATGTTAATCGAAAATCATACTAATATATGTTAATTTGAATATTAATTCATTAAATATTATATTTATAATTTTTATAAACTTAGTTAATTATACAATTCAGTAGGATATTTTATAAAAATAATTTTATCAAGTTTTTGTATTTATTTCCCACTTTTCTTTATATATATACTCGGTTTATATTAATCAAATTTAATTAGGTAATAAATATTAAATCAACTTAAATAAATAATTTTATATTTTTTACAGGTTATATATTATGTAAAAATTTAATAAAAATTATTAAATCAAATTTTATATCAAAATATTATTTATTTAATGTTTTCTAATTATTTAACCATTGTAATCGGCCTATAATTAAATAAATAGGAAAAATTAATTTAAAATTAATTTTTATATTTTTTTTAAAGTATCTAGTGATGATACTAATTATATAAAAAATTTATAAAAATATTTAATACACGTTTGTATTTATTTTGTATTTTCTTTATTATTTCTCTCGGTTTAGAATAATGCAAAAGTAAATTCTTTTTAAATACTAATCGTCCTATTTATTTAATTTTTATAATTTTTGCTTGTTTATAAAAGTATAATAATCTCAAAAAAGGTATAATTATTTTTATTACTATTTAATATTTTATTACGAATTTTATATTGTTTTTATGTTTAAATACTACATAATTCGTATTTAATTATAAATAATATTCCATAAATTATCAAAATTATTTTTATACATCATAATACTTATAATACTAATTATAACATGTAAAAATAATTTATATATATTAAATTCAAATTTTTAAAGAATATACAAAAAAATAAAAGCAATTCGATAAAAAATATAGAAAATACCTCAAGTACTTTCCCAAGTTTGTGAGAGAGTTTTTCCAAAGATTTGATACAAGTTTTTATGAAATGTTAGTGGGTATTTATAGTTAAAAAAATGGTTGGTGAAAAGAAAAAATATAAATAAAATAAAGGTGCCAATTTTGACAAAAAATAAAAACATGTTAAAAATGTTTTTAATAAGTTTTTTGTTTTTGAAAATATTTAGTCAAAATTCATGGGCTCATTATTTAATTTATAAAAAAAATCTCTTTTTTTTATAAGCTATATATATATATATATATATATATATATATATATATATATATATATATATATATATATATATATATATATATATATAATGATTAAAATAACTTATCATTTAATTAATAATTATGTTTCATATAGTTTTAAATATAATACGCATTAATATTAATATTAGCTAAAGTTATTTTATATAATTAGTGTAAACTTTAGTTAACAAAAAGTGTCGACTAAAAATAAATATTTGATCAATGTCAAATTTAATTATATATTACGTATGGATAACAACTCTATAGTCAAATTAGTCAATTCAGGTATGAAAATATGAGGGTTGTTATAACTTCAGCCTACGAATCAGTACTATGAAGTTTTGAAAAAGCTGAATGAAGCAGCAGAAACTGTAGACAATCGTAACAGTCAAAAGTTGATGATAAAGAATATTGTGTTAGCAAAGCACATAAAAAGAGAAGGATTGGAACTGGAAAACGGATTGAGCAAACCCTGAAGGAGGCTGTGGACAAATCACAAGGAAGAAATCTAACATCAAAGAATCCAAATGATTCGGTGTCTGCTAAAATCCTTAGCAAATACCTTGCTCCTTACTCTAAAACCCTTGCGAATAATATTCTTCATCATCCTCTTATCTTAAATATTCTAAGATATCATCGTATCTTCCATTATAAATATCCTTCATATTTCTGAAGATATTTTCATAACCATTCTTATCTGAAATCATTTATTCCTTCGTGTTATCTGTATCACATCATAAAGAAAACTGTTTTAGTTTCTAAATATCTGAAACCTCTGAGTGTAAAGTATGAATGTTTTTGAAGTAATGTTGGGAACTGAAGCATGAGTTAGTATAATATAATGACACTTGATCAACGTGATTATATTACAGTAATTCATGCTGAGTTTCTAAATGGAACGTAATGATTCACAGACCATAACGTAATCATGTGCCATGTTACATGACTCTTACATTCAATCTAATCTCTAAACATATCAAGGACATATTCTATTGATAGTTCTATCTTTTCCTTTGGATTCTGGTAATTTCACAAGTCAAATTGTGCTATTACAATTTCTCTCTTAGAGCATAAGCTATGTTCATTCCGAATTTCAAATCTATGAATTCTAGACCATTATTCGCTTGACTTGAAGTCGGGAAAAGAAGACGGAAGCATGAAACTCCAAAATATAAGGAAAAATATAAGCACGAAGACAACGCAGAAATTATAAACCGTGTATATCGATGCGTATAGCAATATAAAGACACGGGAAAACTAAGAACACTATAAACCTAAGAGCATAGTAGAAATTAACGAATTCCTCCGGTGGAAGATGAAAAAGAAGAATGACAGATGTGATAGTCAAGAATATATCAAGAATTAAAACTGGATGGAGTATATTGACGAATGTTTTGGAAGTACGAAAAAAGGAAGAAAGTATAAAAGATGGGAAATGTGGAAATAAGGAAACGTAGGAGGTTGATTTATAGTAAAATATCTGACAGAGAAATCGAGACAAATTATTGCATTAAATCGAAGAGGATCATAATTTCCTTAATCGCCGAAGAATCAAATCTTATATAGATTACAAAGATTTTCTTTAATCCGGAGATCAACCGTGATGACGTCAAAAGATAAAACGAATCCCTATTTTCTCATTTCACTCTTTTACGATAGCTTCACTCATACGTTTCGAGTAATCGAATTATTTTATCCATATTTCTCAATCATGATAAAACCCTATGAATCAACTTATATTCGTCATAATAACATTCTTATTGTTAGCCATGACGACCTCGATCAAATTTCGGGACAAAATTTCTTTAACGGGTAGGTACTGTGACGACCCGAAAATTTCCGACCAAATTTAAACTTAATCTTTATATAATTTTAATAAATCTTGAACCTCCGAAAAGAGTTTTACACAAGATTTTGGTCACCCTTTTATTCCGACGATTCACGAACGTCATAACTTGATTTAATTATTTAATTATTTAATTATTGTGAATATATATGGATTTATATATATTTAACTTGAAAATATGATAATTAAATATCTCATTAAGTATATTAACAAAGTATTATATATATATTTTCATACTACTAATTTAAAGAGTTTTCAAACAATATATATATTACTATTTAAACGACGTAATTAACTTATGTTAAAATGTATTTACATATAATGTATTACGAGTGTAAATACATATTTAAAAGTATTGAATACACTTTATAATATACCAATACATATAAAGGATAACTATACTCGTATTTCCGTTCAATTTCCTCAAAGAATTCTACTCGCATTCATACGGTATTTTTACCCGTATTATACACAGCTTCTAGAAGTATTTACTATTGGTATATACGAATAGAAATCTGAAATTATTTGTGTAATATGTCATCCATGACCTAATCAATTTAATATGTCATGCATGACTTAGTACAATTTAACTTATCTTAGATATTTTCACCAAAAGACAAAATTATAAGCTTATAAATAAGGACCATTTTAACTCATTTTTACTCCACATTTTCTTAAACTAAAAACACACACTTGAATGTTCTCATATCATAATTTAATATCAGCAACTTTCCTCTTCATAATCAAGGTAAAATACTTCTCAAAATCCTAGTTCAATTCCTTGTATAGCTGCTATCTTATTATACTTATAAAACTTGTAAAAACTAGAACTTGTTTTGGTGAACACCAAGCTTGTTTGAAAAACTAATCTAATCTTTCTAAATTAACTATAATAGCACTTATTTATATGTATTATAATATTATATTAAGTTAATATAAGAACTTATAACTTGTACATATGAAGAACACCTTGAAACTTAACATATATCCTTTAATCTCCATTCGGTAAAAAGCGGGCTGTTTTGGGTTAAGAATTATAAACCTATCTTAGACTTTGAGTTCGAGGCTGAGACTTTGGAAATATGTTAATATATGTAAATAACACTTCCAGTATTTTTTTCATGATTTTAGATAAAGTGGAAGTATTTTATCAAAAATCATATATTGGGTGGATGCCGGGATTTTTCCAAATCTGTCCACCGACACAAAAAGAGGGTAAAGCTCTAAAAATTACTACTTGGGATGAACTTTTCGAATTGGTTTTGTAATATTTACTTCTTAATGAATCCATAGCAATTTTATTCACTTTTTACGGAGTTGTAAAGAATATTTGGCGAGCAAAACAAAATCTGCTAAAATTAAAGTTGTATGGACGAAATTTATATTATAAAAACTATATTAACCATATCCTTGTTAACTTTTCCTATATCCTATATATATTTAGACATGTTATCAGTAGTATAACAAAATATTATAATCTTGGTTAATTATGTGATTGTATATATGTATAATAATATTCTTGGTACGTCCTAACACAATAAGTATACAATACGTTTTGATAAATCCTAAGACAATACGTACACAATACGTCTTAGTTAATTCTAAGACAATACGTATACAATACGTCTCTGGGTTGATGCAAAGACAATACGTATACAATACATCGTGGGGGTAATTCTAAGATTATATATATATATATATATATATATATATATATATATATATATATATATATATACCGATTATTGGACTGTTGGACTTTTCAGACTATTTTGGACTACTAACAAAGGACTACTAACAATAGACTACTAACATAAAATGTTAAAAATTATTATATAAGTATTCTATGAACTTGCCTTATTTTATTCATATGTCGTATTATTATCTAAATCGTTATTATTGTTATAGGTTCGTGAATCCAGGGACGACGGTCATATTTTTAATAAGTTGATAACTTATTATTAATATACTTTTACTACTGTGAGTATATAGTCCCATTTTTAAACTCTACAAATATTTTGGGATGAGAATACATGCATTTTATGTTTTACGCCATAGACACAAGTACTTAAAATATATTCTACGTTGAGTTGTACCACTTTGCATATCTTCCCTAATAACTTGGTAACTAATATTTACATGTTGTAAGAATATGTATACGCGAATCCTATTGATAGATCTGTCAGGTTTGACAACCCCAACCGGGCTAGTCGCTCTAGTATCGTAAACGATTGCATAGTACTTCGTTTTTACTACACTTGGTACAGTGTAGGGAGATTTCATAATAAAGGGAATATGCCACATTAATGGTTAAGTATAGTTACCGAAGCGCTCAACAACTTATAGAATACTTTTATACACTTGCGAGTGTACATATATTTATAACTATGAAATCTTGCGGTCTATATTTATATCGATGATAAACCTATATATCTCACCAACCTTTGTGTTGACTGTTTACGCATGTTTATTCTCAGGTCCTTAAGAAAGTCTTCCGATGTTGCATTATCTGAGCAAGCTGTGCATGGAGTCTCATACTTTTATTTAAATAAAGTGTTGCATTCAATAAAACCTTTTTCATGTATTATATTCAACTGTTACGTCACGTGTGTAGTATTTAGAAACCGGCATATTTTGGGGATTATTTCTTAAATAATTGCCCACTTGTTTAACACATGCATTATGTATAATAATGATGTGCTTTTTATGAAACGAATGCAATATTTTCTAAAACGTATCATATAGAGGTCAAAGACCTCGCTATGGGACCAATGAGAACTTACTGCATTTATAGTAATATAGACGGGTCGTTTCACAACGTATTGTATACGTATTGTCTTTGCATCAACCCATAGACGTATTGTATACGTATTGTCTTAGAATTTATCAAAACGTATTGTATACTTATTGTCTTAGGATTTATCTGTGACGATCGCTCCAAATCCATATGGACGAACACGTCATTCATCGATTTCATATCGAGGTATTTGACCTCTATATGATACGTTTTGTAATCATTGCATTCTTTTGAAAAGGCACACCATAAATGAATATTTAAATCAAAAGTTTTCGACATCTGATGATTTCTACATATAGACAATCACCATAAATAATAGTTTACAACAGTACTTCTGTTGACAATGCAGTCAAAATAAGATAAATGGTGATGATTTGGTGAATGCAACGTTTCCTTGAAAAATATGTCATGTAAGACTCCATGCACATAGCTTGTCTAACATCTAAGCAAACAGCGGAAGACTTCTAGGAAACCTGAGAATAAACATGCTAACAAGTGTCAACACAAAGGTTGGTGAGTTCATAGTTTTAATATTTCGTATAATCTGTATATAAAGGTGGATCACAAGATTTCAGTTGTTTCATCCAGAAACATTTATCAAAATATTCTACGTAATTGAGCACCATGGTAACTAAACTTAACGTATATATAATCTGTACCCTTTGTATAATTATCTTAATAATACACGCAAACCAACGTGTACGCTTCTCAAATAGCATACGTCCTTTAAAAGGCTAGTGCTCTAGCTCGGACGGGGATATCAAGCCCTATGGATCCATATACTACTACTCGCGCCCACCAGTTCTTATAACTGGCAGTTAACAGTTACCAAAGCTAAGGGATTTTCGGTTCAAACTCAGTGTAGAATTTAGTATGTACTTATATCCATTGCGTTTAAAATAAAGTGCATGTATTCTCAGCCCAAAAATATATATTACAAATGCAATTAAAAAGGGATCAATGAAACTCACCTTAGCAGCATATAAAGTCGTTCACCAAAATGTGACCGAAACACGGATTACCAAATAACCGTAGATCTCAACCTAGAGAACATATGTTGGTCAATAAATGTCTATCAAGTTAGATCAGGTCATAGTGTATCACAATCCTAA
This sequence comes from Rutidosis leptorrhynchoides, assembly GCF_046630445.1. NCBI lineage: Eukaryota > Viridiplantae > Streptophyta > Magnoliopsida > Asterales > Asteraceae > Rutidosis > Rutidosis leptorrhynchoides. The sequence goes on along the minus strand of NC_092340.1, from coordinate 86,166,276 downwards.
TGCTCGAGATCGACATACAAAAGTTATCCAAAGTTGTTTCAAAAAGTCAATTTTGATAATAGTTCAACAAAACGAGACGTATCTTATATAAGGATTCATTTACTCGGTTGGTAATACTCAAAAATTCAATTTATCAATCTTACAACCAAGTTGTTTAAATATTAATTGCAGATTCAAAAGCAATTCCAATTAACGTCAATTATAATTCAGTTGATCATATCTTTTAATCCGTTCATCGAAACTATTCGATATCTAAATGAAAAGTTATTGATTTTTCACCAGCTTTTCAAAAACATGTATATCATATACCTTTTACCAGTAATATATGTATTTAATTCGTGATCTATTATAAACTGTTTAACGACGAAATTTAGCATACACGTATGTATAAATATATATACTCGAGCACTAGACATGGATACACAAATAATATATAAAAGATAAAATATGAGTGCTTACGTATCAATATTGAGATTCAATATTGTAGGATAATACGTAGAAGTAACGGAGATGATAAACACTAGGTTTGATTCACAAATATACCCCCGAACATTACCCATAACCTCCTTGGCAATAACTCATAATTTCCTTAGCTCTATCCCGCTTGAAAACCATTTTGAAAGTGACACGCTCAAGACCTCGTCGTAGTATTTTATGTATAATATTACTAATAACACTAATATTACTAATAATATTAGGAATAATAATAATAATAATAATAATAATAATAATAATAATAATAATAATAATAATAATAATAATAATAAGATTAATAATAAGATTAATAATAATAATAATAATAATAATAATAATAATAATAATAATAATAATATAAAATAAATACTTACGGAGTAATTTAAATGAATTCAGAACCAGAAATGATCGGCTTTTATAGATGTGGCCTGTCCAGGGTTGCCATGCGATCGCATGGCTGGACAGTGTAATTCCCATGCGATCGCATGGGAAGCTTTTCCAGCTCACATATGATTTTGTCATGACTCTTGTCGACATATTTATTTATATTTTATTTATAATATATAATTTATATAATTAATTATATATTATATTAAATTTATGTGCATAGTTGACTTGTAATTTTCATTCCGATGACTCGTACATTGTCACTCGACTTATGTCCCGGTTCCGGTTTCTCGAACGCATTTTCGTACGTTTAGAAAACTCGCAATTTACGTTTTGTGACTCGTACTTTTGTCAGAATACATTCTTAAATTGTCAATAAACTATATCATTCAAAGTGTATCTTAAACTTTCGAGTGTTTTGGTCATTTACTTCTATAAATCATTGTCTCGCTATTTGTTATATATATATATATATATATATATATATATATATATATATATATATATATATATATATATATATATATATATAATAACAAATCGTTTTATGACCAAGTTAATATATATTTTTAACATTCATAAACACGTTTTAAATATACGTCGTAAGTTATTCATACAATTAATATTCCAACTTATTATATATATTCAAATAAATATTTAAACCAATAAGTTTAATGTACAGTATCATATACTCAACACTTTGTTACGTTTTCAAGTTATGGTATATATATGTATCTATTTACCTATAATTGTTCGCGAATCATTGAGAACAATCGAAAGGTAATTGAATAGTTCAAAATTTTTGAGATTCAACTTTACAGACTTTGCTTATCGTGTCGGAAACGTTAAAGATTAAGTTTAAATTTGGTCAAAATTTTCCGGGTCATCACAGTACCTACCCGTTAAAGAAATTTCGTCCCGAAATTTGAGTGAGGTCGTCATGGCTGACAATAAAAATGTTTTCATGACGAATATGAGTTGGTAAATAGAATTTTATCACCATTGAATAATACGGATAAAACAATCCGATTACTCGAAGCGTATGAGAGAAGTTATCGTAATAGAGTGAAATGGAGAATAGAGATTCGTCTTATCTCTTGATGTAGTAACGATTGATTTCCGGAATTTAAGGAATAAAAAATCTTTATAATTTAAATAAGATTTGATTTTTCGGAATTTAAGGAAATTAGGATTTCCTTTGATTAAATGCGTAATCTGCATCGATTACTATGTCTGATATTTTGCTATAAATTAATCTCTTCCGTTTCATTTATTTTCACCACTCCTATAATCTTCTTTCTTATTTCATACTTACAAAAGATTTGTGAAAATGATTCATCCAGTTCTGATTCTTGATATTTTCTTGGCTATCATATCATTCATTCTTCTTTTTCATCTGCCACTAGAGGAGGTTATTTTCTTCTACTATTACCTTGGGGTTATATTATTTTTCATTCTCCCGTATCTTTATATTGCTATACGCATTGATATACATGATTTGTAATTTCGGGGTTGTTTTCGGGCTTTATATTTTCCATTATATTTCGGAGCTTCATGCTTTCGTTTTCTCTTCCCGACTTTAAGTCAAGCGAATAATGGTCCAAAATTCGTAGGTATGGATTTTGAAATGAACATAATTAATGTTCTAAGAAAGAAACGGTAATGGCACAATCTGACTTGTCAAATTACCAGAATACCTCGAAAAAGACCGAATCATCAAGAAAAATATTTTCTTGATATGTTTAGAGGTTTTATAGAATGAAAGAGTTATGTAACATGGTTCATGATGAGGGTATGATCTGTGAACCTTTATCACGTTCCATTAGAAACTCAGCATTACTTACTGTAATATAATCACGTTGATCAAGTGTCATTATATTATACTAACTCATGCTTCAGTTCCCAACAACACTTCAAAAATATTCATATTTTAAACTCGAAGGTGTCAGAATTTAGAAACTAAAATAGTTTCTTTTATGATGTTATACAGATATCGCAAGGAGAAAATTGATTTCCGATAAGAATGATTATGGAATTATCTCCAGAAATATGGAGGATATTTATAATGAACGATACGATGATATCTTAGAATTTATAATATCAGAGGATGATGAAGAATATTGTCCGCAAGGGTTTAGATTCGGAAGCAAGGTATTCGTTAATGGCTTCAGCAGATACTGAATCATTTGGATTCTTTGAAGGCAGGTTTAGTCTTTGTGATTTATCCACAGCCTCCTTCATACTTTGCTCAATCCGTTTTTCAGTACCAAAATTTTTCTGAGCTTTGCCAATACACTATTCTTTATCATCAAACTTTTGACTGTTAAAGTCGTTTACAGTTTTTGATGCTTCATCAGCATTTTTCAAGATTTCGAGAACTAGTTCATAGTTTAGGGTGTTTTTCAGAAACTTCACATTTGAAGTCTGTAAGTCTTGAAGGTAAACGTTATATGTATATATATAACTGTTGGTGAAAAATTGCTACGAAATTCAAAATACTGATTTGCTAATTCCCAGTAGTTGGTATGACAATTGTTGTTACAAGTTGTATATGAGTACTTGATAGAGTTTCAATGAATAATTATCGTGATTTTTCGGAGAGGCTTAATGATCAATGAAGTTATTGATAAGTTTACTGCTAATGTGGTGGAATATGAAAGGTTCCCCGGTAACAATGATGAAGGGGTAATTGTTATAATAAGGCTTATTCGAATGAACAATTGAAGGTGATTTGCCGGAGTGGTGACAAAACTGTCTATTTTGAAAAGGGATTGAAAAGTTATTTTAGCTAATAAATGCCAAAGGGTCTGACACGGATACGTGTTAAACTATGACTTTGATTTCGGGGGTTTTTCAGGTACAAGACCGCGGTTAACATGTGGTTGGATCATCATCTCGATGATTCATTATTTGAAGTGTCTTCAGGAATTTCAAAGGGTTTGAACATGGATTGTAATCGTTAATATACATATAATATTCTAGCATAGTTTTGAAGTCAAAGTATAGCTTTGAAAGATTTAGGAGTCTAAGAATAATGTCTTTTGTTAAATCTTGACTCAGATTTTGATTTGTCAAAATCAAAATATGTAATCAAATTTGGATGAGGATGGTTGTTTTGATTTTTATAAAAGAATATATATTGTGTGAAAGTAGTGAGTATTGTTGATGATTTGTTGAATCAGAATCGAAGAATGTAACATATTAATTGTGAATTTATATATCTCTCGGGTATTACCTACCCGTTAAAATATTCTCACCATTAACAGTTTGTACAAAAGAATTTTCTTAATTACAATCTTTATGAAAATATACCTACTTATATATTTTCCTTAGATGTAATCATGGATTTAATGAGTTAACATAATATTAATCTCATCTGGTTTTCAACTAGGACTAGAATATATAATCTCCAAAACTTTTAGAAACTACATATTCTCTGCAAAATATTTCTTTGATGAAGTTATGAATCAATACTTCATCGTTTGTTGTTGTTGGTATTCCTTGGTATCTATGGTGCGTATGACGTTGATGTTCGAGGTACAGATTGTGATGTTGAGGTGTGGGATGCGGATGTTGTTGGTGGTGGTGGTGATGGTACTATTGGTGTTGTTGATGGTGGTACTGTTGCAGCCGGTGCCGCTGCTGGTGTTTGTAACCTTTGCACCACATTCTCTAAAGCCACTACCCGAGCGCGAAGCTCGTTGACTTCTTCTATTACACTAGGGTGATTGTTGGTTCGGACGAGTGGACGAATAAGATCTAGAATTTGAGATAATATATAATAATGACGAGACACTCTGGAAATGAGAGAGAAAATAGTGTCTCGAATAGGTTCGCCGGTAAGTGCTTCAGGTTCTTCGCCAAGAGGGCAATGTGGTGGATGGAACGGATCACCTTCTTCTTGTCTCCAATGATTAAGTAAACTACGAACCCATCCCCAATTCATCCAGAATAGGTGATGGCTGATTGGTTGATCTATTCCGATTATACTGCTTTCGGAGCTCGAGGAGTTCGAGGAATCAAGTGAGAAATCCATATTATATGATCGGATAAAGGGTTTTTTTGATATGAAATAGATTATAGGATTAAGTTTGGTATTCTCCGATACATAATTTACATATGTATATATAATACCAAAATCCCATAAATTACGGAGAAATTTTCGGAAGGTGTCAAGAAAAGTTTACAGTAACAGATATGCTAAGATATGAATTTTTATCTATACACTATTTATGCAATAAATGCAGGAAAACGTGTCTAGACTTAAGAATAATAAGCAGGTAATTTTCGACAAGAAATGATAAGCAAAACTCGGTAAAAACAGATACAGTCATAGTCCAGACTCACTAATGCATCCTAACGGTTACTAGTTAAACACACTAATGCAAATTCTGGTTCACTATGACCTCAAGCTCTGATACCAACTGTGACGATCGCTCCAAATCCATATGGACGAACACGTCATTCATCGATTTCATTGCAAGGTATTTGACCTCTATATGATACGTTTTGTAATCATTGCATTCTTTTGAAAAGGCACACCATAAATGAATATTTAAATCAAAAGTTTTTGACATCTGATGATTTCTACATATAGACAATCACCATAAATAATAGTTTACAACAGTACTTCTGTTGACAATGCAGTCAAAATAAGATACATGGTGATGATTTGGTGAATGCAACGTTTCCTTGAAAAATATGTCATGTAAGACTCCATGCACATAGCTTGTCTAACATCTAAGCAAACAGCGGAAGACTTCTAGGAAACCTGAGAATAAACATGCTAACAAGTGTCAACACAAAGGTTGGTGAGTTCATAGTTTTAATGTTTCGTATAATCTGTATATAAAGGTGGATCACAAGATTTCAGTTGTTTCATCCAGAAACGTTTATCAAAATATTCTACGTAATTGAGCACCCTGGTAACTAAACTTAACGTATATATAATCTGTACCCTTTGTATAATTATCTTAATAATACACGCAAACCAACGTGTACGCTTCTCAAATAGCATACGTCCGTTAAAAGGCTAGTGCTCTAGCTCGGACGGGGATATCAAGCCCTATGGATCCATATACTACTACTCGCGCCCATCAGTTCTTATAACTGGCAGTTAACAATTACCAAAGCTAAGGGATTTTCGGTTCAAACTCAGTGTAGAATTTAGTATGTACTTGTATCCATTGCGTTTAAAATAAAGTGCATGTATTCTCAGCCCAAAAATATATATTGCAAAAGCAATTAAAAAGGGATCAATGAAACTCACCTTAGCAGCATATAAAGTCGTTCACCAAAATGTGACCGAAACACGGATTACCAGATAACCGTAGATCTCAACCTAGAGAACATATGTTGGTCAATAAATGTCTATCAAGTTAGGTCAGGTCATAGTGTATCACAATCCTAATGCTCGAGATTGACATATAAAAGTTATCTAAAGTTGTTTCAAAAAGTCAATTTTGACAATAGTTCAACAAAACGAGACGTATCTTATATAAGGATTCATTTACTCGGTTGGTAATACTCAAAAATTCAATTTATCAATCTTACAACCAAGTTGTTTAAATATTAATTGCAGATTCAAAAGCAATTCCAATTAACGTCAATTATAATTCAGTTGATCATATCTTTTAATCCGTTCATCGAAACTATTCGATATCTAAATGAAAAGTTATTGATTTTTCACCAGCTTTCCAAAAACATGTATATCATATACCTTTTACCAGTAATATATGTATTTAATTCGTGATCTATTATAAACTGTTTAACGACGAAATTTAGCATACACGTATGTATAAATATATATACTTGAGCACTAGACATGGATACACAATTAATATATAAAAGATAAAATATGAGTGCTTACGTATCAATATTGAGATTCAATATTGTAGGATAATACGTAGAAGTAACGGAGATGATAAACACTAGGTTTGATTCACAAATATACCCCCGAACATTACCCATAACCTCCTTGGCAATAACCCATAATTTTCTTAGCTCTATCCCGCTTGAAAACCATTTTGAAAGTGACACGCTCAAGACCTCGTCGTAGTATTTTATGTATAATATTACTAATAACACTAATATTACTAATAATATTAGGAATAATAATAATAATAATAATAATAATAATAATAATAATAATAATAATAATAATAATAATAATAATAATGATAATAATAATAATAATAATAATAAGATTAATAATAAGATTAATAATAATAATAATAATAATAATAATAATATAAATAAAATAAATACTTACGGAGTAATTTAAATGAATTCAGAACCAGAAATGATCGGCTTTTATAGATGTGGCCTGTCCAGGGTTGCCATGCGATCGCATGGCTGGAAAGTGTAATTCCCATGCGATCGCATGGGAAGCTTTTCCAGCTCACATATGATTTTGTCATGACTCTTGTCGACATATTTATTTATATTATATTTATAATATATAATTTATATAATTAATTATATATTATATTAAATTCACGTGCATAGTTGACTTGTAATTTTCGTTCCGATGACTCGTACATTGTCACTCGACTTATGTCCCGGTTCTGGTTTGTCGAACGCATTTTCGTACGTTTAGAAAAATCGCAATTTACGTTTTGTGACTCGTACTTTTGTCAAAATATAGTCTTAAATTATCAATAAACTATATCATTCAAAGTGTATCTTAAACTTTCGAGTGTTTTGGTCATTTACTTCTATAAATCATTGTCTCGCTATTTGTTAATATATATATATATATATATATATATATATATATATATATATATATATATATATAATAACAAATCGTTTTATGACCAAGTTAATATATATTTTCAACATTCATAAACACGTTTTAAATATACGTCGTAAGTTATTCATACAATTAATATTCCAACTTATCATATATATTCAAATAAATATTTAAACCAATAAGTTTAATGTACAGTATCATATACTCAACACTTTGTTACGTTTTCAAGTTATGGTATATATATGTATCTATTTACCTATAATTGTTCGCGAATCGTTGAGAACAATCGAAAGGTAATTGAATAGTTCAAAATTTTTGAGATTCAACTTTAGAGACTTTGCTTATCGTGTCGGAAACGTTAAAGATTAAGTTTAAATTTGGTCAAAAATTTCCAGGTCATCACATTATCAAAACGTATTGTATACTTATTGTCATGGAATGTACCAAGATTATTATATATATACAATCTCGAAATTAACTTAGATTATAATATTTTGTTATACTAATGATAAAATGTCCAAATATATATAGGATATAGGAAAATTTAGCAAGGATATGGTTAATATAGTTTTTACAATATAAATTTCGTCAATACAACGTTAAGTTAATTTGTAATTTGTCATTTTGTGAAAAATATCTAGTATAAGTTAAAAACCATTAGGTAATGCATGACATATTATTCCATTATTGAAAATTTCTATTGGTATATACCAATTGTAAGTACTTCTAGAAGCTGTGTATAATACGGGTAAAAATACCGTATGAATGCGAGTAGAATTCTTGAGAAAATTGAACGGAAATACGAGTATAGCTATCCTTCATATGTATTGGTATATTATAAAGTGTATTCAATACTTGTAAGGATGTATTTACACTCGTAATACATTATATGTAAATACATTTCAACATAAGTTAATTACGTCATTTAAATAGTAACATATGTATTGTTCAAAAACTCTTTAAATTAGTAGTATGAAAATATATATATAATACTTTGTTAGTATACTTAATGAGATATTTAATTATCATATTTTCAATTTAAATATATATAAATTCATATATATACACAATAATTAAACAATTAAACAATTAAATCAAGTTATGACGTTCGTGAATCGTCGGAATAAAAGGGTGACCAAAAGCTTGTGTAAAACTCTTTCCGGAGGTTCAAGACTTATTAAAATTCATTGCTTATCAAGTCAAAATTTTTAAATCGTGTAAATAGTATAATCAAGTAGTCAGAAAAATCCGGGTCGTTACAAAGCTCAATATCGAAAATACTAAATTGAATCTTATATCTGTTGTAGATGTCAAATAATCAAAACGTAAACCAAAAAACACTTCCTTCTTTGTTGGAGAAGGACAAACTCAATGTTCAAACTTCCTAGACTGGCACTGCAATCTGAGAATTGTTCTCAAGCATAATTGGAAGTTGAATAAAGTTTAAAACCCATATCCTTTCTTCCTGTTGTGGCAGTTGCTGCTGCTCAGAAAAATGATTATCGAATGTTGTTCGATGATCAGGAAGAAATAGGATTGAAGGGTGAAAAAGAATAAGCCAAATACTTTGTGGAAGGAAAGTGACAAATCATTTGCTAGGAAAAATATTGCACCTTCCAAGAAGGAAAGCCCAACAAAAGACGCCAAATGTTTCCATTGTGGAAAGGTTGGCAATTGGAGAAGGAAGTTGTCCTATCTTCTAATCTGAGCTGAGAAAAGGCAATGCTGGTGAGACTAGCAAATCAGGTATATTCCATATATAGTTATATACTTCTTCTAGTGATTCCTAGATCTTTGTTAACTGGTTGTGGTCTTCACACATGTAACAATATGAAGGGAATGAGAAGAAGTAATAGACTGAAGAAAGACACACTGGATTTGCAAGTAGGCAAGGGGATCAAGCTTTTGTTAAAGCTATTGGTACCACTGAACTTACTTATCTAAGTGGTCTTATTGTTTTGTTGGAACAATAGCATTATGCTCTCAATACTGCGAGCGACATAGTTTGAAAGATGTTAGTATTGAACTTGCATTTACACACTTAGGTATTTCAGTTTCTAAGGATAATATATTTATCTTAATACCTATCCACGTGATGGTATTTTTGAAATTGATATGCATAGTGTAATTTCAAATGAGAATTCTGTATATACCTACATCGCCAAAGTCTTCAAGCAAGACTTGAATAAGACCTATCTATGACATTGTCATATTGGTCATATAAACAAACAATGCATTTCAAAACTCCAATCTAATGGACTTTTGGAATCAATTGACTCTGAGTCATTTGATGTATGCAAGTCATGTTTATGTGAAAAGATGACAAATGCTTCTTTCTCCAATTTAGGTAAAAGAGCTAAAGATCTTTTAGGACTAATACATAATGTTGTATGTAGCCCTTTAAGAACAATGTATAGATTTAGTTAATTTTACTTCATTACATTTACTGATGAGTACAGTAGCTATGATTATGTTCACTTGCTGAAACATGAACATAAAGCTATCTTAACATTCAAAAGTATTCCAAAATGAAGTAGATAATCAGCTTGGAAAGACCATTAAAGCACTTCGCTCCGATGGAGTAAGTAAGTTTATGAATCAAGAGTTTTTTTGGACCACCTAAAGAATTGTGGGATTGTATCATAGTTCACTCTACTTTACACACCACAACACGATGGTGTGTCTGAGTAAGAGGAATCGAACTTTACTTGATATAGTTTAATTTATGATGAGTCTGATTTCTCTACTACCGTCTTTTAGGGATATGCATGAGAGTCTGCTGCAGGCATACTCAATGTGATTCCAACTATGAAGGTAGAAAAGATACCATATGAGTTATGGCATGGAAAGAATCCCAAGTTGTCTTATCTGAAAGTCTGGGTTGTAAAGCATACGTGAAGCATGACACTTCAAATAAATTAGAACCCAGAACTATCTAATGTTACTTTGTACGATACATAAAGGAAACAATGGGTTACTACTTTTACTACCAAGCTGAAGACAACGTGTTTTTTGCTCGGTCTGCTGAATTCCTAGAAAGAGATCTTCTCTTACAAGAAGTCAGTGGGAGTAAAGTAGATCTTGAAGAAATTCAAGTACTTTAAAGTAACATACCTTCAGTAAGTACCAGCAATCCACACGTTAAAACTGAGTGCACTGTTGGTGAGCCAGAACGTGTTAAACCTGCACTTTATAGATATAGTAGAACTCATCAGCTTATGAGGTTTTATTATCTGATTAATTTAGATAAACCTCAACTAAGGGATTATGATGAACCCTCTAGCTGTGTGAGGCCATATCATGAAATGTCCCGTTCTTATTGATTAAAAACGTCCCATATTAATTGATTTCGTTGCGAGGTTTGACCTCTATATGAGACATTTTTCAAAGACTGCATTCATTTTAAAACAAACCATAACCTATATTTCATCAATAAAGGTTTAAAAAGCTTTACGTAGATTATCAAATAATGATAATCTAAAATATCCTGTTTACACACGACCATTACATAATGGTTTACAACACAAATATGTTACAACAAAATAAGTTTCTTGAATGCAGTTTTTACACAATATCATACAAGTATGGACTCCAAATCTCGTCCTTATTTAAGTATGCGACAGCGGAAGCTCTTAATAATCACCTGAGAATAAACATGCTTAAAATGTCAACAAAAATGTTGGTGAGTTATAGGTTTAACCTATATATATCAAATCATAATAATAGACCACAAGATTTCATATTTCAATACACATCCCATACATAGAGATAAAAATCATTCATATGGTGAACACCTGGTAACCGACATTAACAAGATGCATATATAAGAATATCCCCATCATTCCGGGACACCCTTCGGATATGATATAAATTTCGAAGTACTAAAGCATCCGGTACTTTGGATGGGGTTTGTTAGGCCCAATAGATCTATCTTTAGGATTCGCGTCAATTAGGGTGTCTGTTCCCTAATTCTTAGATTACCAGACTTAATAAAAAGGGGCATATTCGATTTCGATAATTCAACCATAGAATGTAGTTTCACGTACTTGTGTCTATTTTGTAAATCATTTATAAAACCTGCATGTATTCTCATCCCAAAAATATTAGATTTTAAAAGTGGGACTATAACTCACTTTCACAGATTTTTACTTCGTCGGGAAGTAAGACTTGGCCACTGGTTGATTCACGAACCTATAAAAATATATACATATATATCAAAGTATGTTCAAAATATATTTACAACACTTTTAATATATTTTGATGTTTTAAGTTTATTAAGTCAGCTGTCTTCGTTAGTAACCTACAACTAGTTGTCCACAGTTAGATGTACAGAAATAAATCGATAAATATTATCTTGAATCAATCCACGACCCAGTGTATACGTATCTCAGTATTGATCACAACTCAAACTATATATATTTTGGAATCAACCTCAACCCTGTATAGCTAACTCCAACATTCACATATAGAGTGTCTATGGTTGTTCCGAAATATATATAGATGTGTCGACATGATAGGTTGAAACATTGTATACGTGTCTATGGTATCTCAAGATTACATAATATACAATACAAGTTGATTAAGTTATGGTTGGAATAGATTTGTTACCAATTTTCACGTAGCTAAAACGAGAAAAATTATCCAATCTTGTTTTACCCATAACTTCTTCATTTTAAATCCGTTTTGAGTGAATCAAATTGCTATGGTTTCATATTAAACTCTATTTTATAAATCTAAACAGAAAAATTATAGGTTTATAGTCTGAAAAATAAGTTACAAGTCGTTTTTGTAAAGGTAGTCATTTCAGTTGAAAGAACGACGTCTAGATGATCATTTTAGAAAACATACTTCCACTTTGAGTTTAACCATAATTTTTGGATATAATTTCATGTTCATAATAAAAATCATTTTCTCAGAATAACAACTTTTAAATTAAAGTTTATCATAGTTTTTAATTAACTAACCCAAAACAGCCCGCGGTGTTACTACGACGGCGTAAATCCGGTTTTACGGTGTTTTTCGTGTTTCCAGGTTTTAAATCATTAAGTTAGCATATCATATAGATATAGAACATGTGTTTAGTTGATTTTAAAAGTCAATTTAGAAGGATTAACTTTTGTTTGCGAACAAGTTTAGAATTAACTAAACTATGTTCTAGTGATTTCAAGTTTAAACCTTCGAATAAGATAGCTTTATATGTATGAATCAAATGATGTTATGAACATCATTACTACCTTAAGTTCCTTGGATAAACCTACTGGAAAACAAAAAAATGGATCTAGCTTCAACGGATCCTTGGATGGCTCGAAGTTCTTGAAGCAGAATCATGACACGAAAACAAGTTCAAGTAAGATCATCACTTGAAATAAGATTGTTATAGTTATAGAAATTGAACCAAAGTTTGAATATGATTATTACCTTGTATTAGAATGATAACCTACTGTAAGAAACAAAGATTTCTTGAGGTTGGATGATCACCTTACAAGATTGGAAGTGAGCTAGCAAACTTGAAAGTATTCTTGATTTTATGTAACTAGAACTTGTAGAATTTATGAAGAACACTTAGAACTTGAAGATAGAACTTGAGAGAGATCAATTAGGTGAAGAAAATTGAAGAATGAAAGTGTTTGTAGGTGTTTTTGGTCGTTGTTGTATGGATTAGATATAAAGGATATGTAATTTTGTTTTCATGTAAATAAGTCATGAATGATTACTCATATTTTTGTAATTTTATGAGATATTTCATGCTAGTTGCCAAATGATGGTTCCCACATGTGTTAGGTGACTCACATGGGCTGCTAAGAGCTGATCATTGGAGTGTATATACCAATAGTACATACATCTAAAAGCTGTGTATTGTACGAGTACGAATACGGGTGCATACGAGTAGAATTGTTGATGAAACTGAACGAGGATGTAATTGTAAGCATTTTTGTTAAGTAGAAGTATTTTGATAAGTGTATTGAAGTCTTTCAAAAGTGTATAAATACATATTAAAACACTACATGTATATACATTTTAACTGAGTCGTTAAGTCATCGTTAGTCGTTACATGTAAGTGTTGTTTTGAAACCTTTAGGTTAACGATCTTGTTAAATGTTGTTAACCCAATGTTTATAATATCAAATAAGATTTTAAATTATTATATTATCATGATATTATCATGTATGAATATCTCTTAATATGATATATATACATTAAATGTCTTTACAACGATAATCGTTACATATATGTCTCGTTTAAAAATCATTAAGTTAGTAGTCTTGTTTTTACATATGTAGTTCATTGTTAATATACTTAATGATATTTTTACTTATCATAGTATCATGTTAACTATATATATATCCATATATATGTCATCATATAGTTTTTACAAGTTTTAACGTTCGTGAATCACCGGTCAACTTGGTTGGTCAATTGTCTATATGAAACATATTTCAATTAATCAAGTCTTAACAAGTTTGATTGCTTAATATGTTGGAAACATTTAATCATGTAAATATAAATCTCAATTAATATATATAAACATGGAAAAGTTCGGGTCACTACAGTACCTACCCGTTAAATAAATTTCGTCCCGAAATTTTAAGCTGTTGAAGGTGTTGACGAATCTTCTGGAAATAGATGTGGGTATTTCTTCTTCATCTGATCTTCACGCTCCCAGGTGAACTAGGGTCCTCTATGAGCATTCCATCGAACCTTAACAATTGGTATCTTATTTTTCTTAAGTCTTTTAACCTCACGATCCATTATTTCGACGGGTTCTTCGATGAATTGAAGTTTTTCGTTGATTTGGATTTCATCTAACGGAATAGTGAGATCATCTTTAGCATTACATTTCTTCAAATTCGAGACGTGGAAAGTGTTATGTACAGCCGCGAGTTGTTGAGGTAACTCAAGTCGGTAAGCTACTGGTCCCACACGATCAATAATCTTGAATGGTCCAATATACCTTGGATTTAATTTTCCTCGTTTACCAAATCGAACAACGCCTTTCCAAGGTGCAACTTTAAGCATGACCATCTCTCCAATTTCAAATTCTATATCTTTTCTTTTAATGTCAGCGTAGCTCTTTTGTCAACTTTGGGCGGTTTTCAACCGTTGTTGAATTTGGATGATCTTCTCGGTAGTTTCTTGTATAATCTCCGGACCCGTAATTTGTCTATCCCCCACTTCACTCCAACAAATCGGAGACCTGCACTTTCTACCATAAAGTGCTTCAAACGGCGCCATCTCAATGGTTGAATGGTAGCTGTTGTTGTAGGAAAATTCTGCTAACAGTAGATGTCGATCCCAACTGTTTCCGAAATCAATAACACATGCTCGTAGCATGTCTTCAAGCGTTTGTATCGTCCTTTCGCTCTGCCCATCAGTTTGTGGATGATAGGCAGTACTCATGTCTAGACGAGTTCCTAATGCTTGCTGTAATGTCTGCCAGAATCTTGAAATAAATCTGCCATCCCTATCAGAGATAATAGAGATTGGTATTCCATGTCTGGAGACGACTTCCTTCAAATACAGTCGTGCTAACTTCTCCATCTTGTCATCTTCTCTTATTGGCAGGAAGTGTGCTGATTTGGTGAGACGATCAACTATTACCCAAATAGTATCAAAACCACTTGCAGTCCTTGGCAATTTAGTGATGAAATCCATGGTAATGTTTTCCCATTTCCATTCCGGGATTTTGGGTTGTTGAAGTAGACCTGATGGTTTCTGATGCTCAGCTTTGACCTTAGAACACGTCAAACATTCTCCTACATATTTAGCAACATCGGGTTTCATACCCGGCCACCAAAAATGTTTCTTGAGATCCTTGTACATCTTCCCCGTTCCAGGATGTATTGAGTATCTGGTTTTATGAGCTTCTCTAAGTACCATTTCTCTCATATCTCCAAATTTTGGTACCCAAATCCTTTCACCCCTATACCGGGTTCCGTCTTCCCGAATATTAAGATGCTTCTCCGATCCTTTGGGTATTTCATCCTTTAAATTTTCCTTTTTTAAAACTCCTTGTTGCGCCTCCTTTATTTGAGTAGTAAGGTTATTATGAATCATTATATTCATAGATTTTACTCGAATGGGTTCTCTGACCTTCCCGCTCAAGGCATCGGCTACCACATTTGCCTTCCCCGAGTGGTAACGAATCTCAAAGTCATAATCATTCAATAATTCAATCCACCTACGCTGCCTCATATTCAGTTGTTTCTGATTAAATATGTGTTGAAGACTTTTGTGGTCGGTATATATAATACTTTTGACCCCATATAAGTAGTGCCTCCAAGTCTTTAATGCAAAAACAACCGCGCCTAATTCCAAATCATGCGTCGTATAATTTTGTTCGTGAATCTTCAATTGTCTAGACGCATAAGCAATCACCTTCGTTCGTTGCATTAATACACAACCGAGACCTTGCTTTGATGCGTCACAATAAATCACAAAATCATCATTCCCTTCAGGCAATGACAATATAGGTGCCGTAGTTAGCTTTTTCTTCAATAACTGAAACGCTTTCTCTTGTTCATCATTCCATTCAAATTTCTTCCCTTTATGCGTTAATGCAGTCAAGGGTTTTGCTATTCTGGAAAAGTCTTGGATGAACCTTCTGTAGTAACCAGCTAGTCCTAAAAACTGGCGTATGTGTTTCGGAGTTTTCGGGGTTTCCCACTTTTCAACAGTTTCTATCTTTGCCGGATCCACCTTAATACCTTATTTGTTCACTATGTGACCGAGGAATTGAACTTCTTCCAACCAAAATGCACACTTTGAAAACTTAGCGTACAATTCTTCCTTCCTCAATACTTCTAACACCTTTCTCAAATGTTCACCGTGTTCTTGGTCATTCTTTGAGTAAATAAGTATGTCATCAATGAAAATAATGACAAACTTGTCAAGGTATGTGTAACATCCCGCGTTTTTCCGTTAAATTATTTTTAACGCCGTCTTTTTTCTTTTTCTTTTTTATTTAATATCCTCGGTATCTCGATTCGTATCCTCCATTAGCTACATTCTTACAATATTTTCGTTATTGGATTATAACGTCTCCCGTACTCTCGTGTAACTTAAAATAATTCGTTTGGTTAATTCCCGCACCCGATTACAAACTAGAGGGACTAGACTTGTCAAAAGACCAAACCTTTGACTAGGTCAAAGTGGTCAAACCACCTCCTCCATTCATTATCCTCTCCATTTTCTCTTTTTCTTTAATACTTCCCTATTTTTCTTAAATTCTCCATTACAAAGATTCATCATCCATTCATGATTTAGCAAACTTCAATCAAAACAAAATACATATTTGGAATCCTCTCTTCATCCTCTTCAATTTGATACCAACTTCATCTCATTTGAGTAACTTTCTAAAATCACTAATTTTATGTGTTCTTGAGATTTTTGAGTTATAAAGTTGTTAATTAGTGTCTATGGCTCATTGTGATGTCGTGTATGTAATTTGTATGCTCGATTTGTTGTTTTTGGTGTAACTAGCTTGAATATGAAAAATGCTTGCTTAATCTTGTGTTTTGGATGCTCATATGTTGTTAGATTGTTAAAGTCCATGTTTTAATTGTCTTACTAGTATCATTAGCTTCGTTTTGGTGTATAGGTTGATTAAGAAAACTTCAAGAACATGATTAGTGATTTTGTGAACTTGGATTAGGATTTGATAAGCTTTATATGAACTTTTGGTGCATCAAATGCTATGAATTGTTGTTGATAAGTGTTTGGTTGCAATGTGTGCTTGATTACCTTCAAAACGGCATATCATACATGTAAATTGGTTGCCCGAATCATGAAATGCGTTTTTAGAACTTGAAACTTTGATTATGAACGTTTAATGCGGTTTTGGGTTGTTGTAAGTGTTGAATTGCTTGATGAAATGTGTCTAGGTGTTTTCCTCGTCAAATTACCTTTCCGATGATATAAGATACATGTTCTAATTGTTTGCGGATCATAAGATGTGGTTATTTGGTTTTAGCTCGTGCATACTTGTGAAAAACAGAAAAGTGTCTGCCCAGATGGTGGCGCGGCGCGCCCCATCCCCGTGCGGCGCGCGGATTAGCCTGGCCAGATTCTGCTTCATTTGGCACATTTCACGCGAAATGTTTGACTAGCTATCGACCTCCGATTCACATGAAACTTGTTCTAATATACTTATATATGAATAATTAGCATAGAAAAATAGTCCGGGACCCGACCCGAACATGTTGTCTTTTTCGTTGACTTTGACCCGACCAAAGTTTGACTTTTTGTCAAACTTAACCAAATGATTATGCAATCTTTCTAACATGATTCTTTACTTGTATCTTGCATGAAACTTGACAATTTGATTCACATGCTTTATAATCGAGTCGTAACGAGCCATAGGACTAATTGAACGTCTTTGACCGTTTGTGTTTACCGTTATTGATATAACATATATGTTTAGGTCAAGACTAGCTTTGTCTTTGCACGCGCTTACTTGTTGAAGTACTTTATTAATTCTTGCACTCAAGGTGAGATCATAGTCCCACTTTTTCAATCACTTTTATTCTTTACATCGTGGGCTGAGAAACACATACATTTCATACTTATATACTTTTCATGCTTTTACATTGTGAACAAATACGAATACAAAGATGCATACGAGTTTGAACAAAAGTCCTCAATCCAATTATCATTAGTTCCACTTGCAGGGTGTAAGTGTAAGCGTGTAATTATGTTGTGTGGCCATACGGGTTTAACAAACCCTCATTCAGACGGTTCGCTACCGTTAGTGAATGAAATATAATTTCAACAATGTATAGTGTAAGTTCTAACACTAAATTCAAAAATTCAGAGGGAAGATTCAGTTAAGCCTTGATAATTGGGTGCTCGTGATACAAATACTATTTTGGAATGTGAACGATTTCGGTTAAGCAATTCATAAAGAACCTTGTGGTTCAATACATTTTACTTACTAAACCTATGATTTCACCAACGTTTTCGTTGACAGATCCTTCTATGTTTTTCTCAGGTTTTGAATGCTTAAGTGATACATGCTTCCGCACTCTTTTGATACTTGCTTGGATGTCGAGTATACATGCATATTTGGAGCATCTTTTTGGCTACTTTTTAATTGTGTCGCATAGGTTTCAATTGTACGTTTAACATTGTAATGTAACTAGCCGTCGAACTTCTTTTGTAAACTTGAAACACCCTTTTAAATTGAAATGAATGCGACATATTTTGGTCAAACGTTGTCTTAAAGACTTATGACCATGTAATGGGACCTACGTAGTCGACGCCGTCACTTGACGATTTGTCGGGGTCGCTACAAGTGGTATCAGAGCCTTGGTTGTAGGGATTTAGAGTTCATTTGTGTCCACCCCGAGTCATAGGGTACATAGGTGAATCTAGACTACCACCGGCATATAGACTGAAGTAGGAATTACTTGACTATTTGTGCATTATACTCGAACTTTTCTATCATATCTAAGTCGTATTCGATCTTAATCTTACGTTGATAAATTTTGTTGACGCGCCACCTTGACTTTATAAAGTAATGTTAAATGCACATGTGAATCAGGGTAATATAATTTCCGGGATTATATTACAGTGATTCACATGGACGTTCCGACATTATGACATAAAGAATTTAAGGCGAGTCAAGGAAAATTTTTTTTTCTCTCTCTTTATCCTCATTCCATATCACGGTTAGTATTATTGAGAATACTAACCAACGATATTCTTGTGTTTTGGAGGAATAATGGCTCGTCGACGCGCTCCTCCCGAAACTCCCGAACAAGTCCTCCAACGTATGATAGCCACTGCCGTGGATGCGGCCATGGTCGGTCACTCCTCCAACAACAACAATAACAACAATCATCACAACAACAACAATGGAGCCGGAAATTCCAACGAAGGATGCTCCTATAAGAATTTCATGGGGTGCAAACCTCACACTTTTGATGGAACCGGGGGACCGGTTGTGCTCACCCGATGGTTTGAGCAAACGGAAGCCGTCTTTAGCATAAGCGGTTGTCGAGACCAAGACAAGGTTAGATATTCCACTCACACCTTCGCCGGTATCGCTCTCACATGGTGGAATTCGTATGTACAATCGGTGGGTATCCACGAAGCCCACGCTCTCTCTTGGGCCGACTTAAGAGGAAAGATGATCACCGAATATTTTCCTCGCGAAGAAACCCGGAGGCTCGAACAAGAGCTAAGAGCTCTGAAAGCGGTCGGGAACTACCTTAAGGCCTATAATCAACGATTCTCCAAACTTGCTTTGATGTGCCCAAATCTTGTGAACCCCGAATCTTTAAGGGTTGAACTTTACATGGATGGTCTCCCTAAGAGCATCAAACAAGGAGTAATGTCATCCAAACCCGCTAACCACCAAGAGGCTTTGAATATGGCCCGTCAATTGATTGAAACAGTGGACGAGATTGAAGTGCCGGCACCTAAAGCCGAGGATAAGTCGGGTGACAACAAAAGAAAATGGGAAGCCCCCCAATCAAGCAATTACAACAACCTCGCCAAGAAGCCCTTCATCCCCAACGGCAAGAAAGGTTATACCGGACACCTACCGTATTGTAACGAGTGCTACAAACATCATTTAGGCGAATGTGGCAAACCATTTTGCTTGAAGTGTCAAAGAAGTGGCCATGTAGCCCACGATTGTAGGAATACCGCTCCCGTCGCTCAAAAGGAGCCCAATGCACCCAAGACGGGTGTTTGTTTTGAATGTGGCCAACCGGGTCATTTTAGGAGTGCGTGCCCAAATAAGAAAATCAACCCCAACACCCGCCGTTGAACTTCCAACATCGACACCTAGGATGCCCGAGACGACGATGGACTAGTCACGGTTACGTTTCTTCACAACCAACCGTATATTTCATACTTATTCAATTCGGTTACAGCTAGACGTTTTATAACCAAGACTTTGACTCGTACCCTTTTCACTCCACCTTTTCCCCTAGACCCTACTTAGGCAATTTAAGTGACCGATGGAAATATTGTGTGCCTATAAATTTTATCGGAGGGGATACGTTAAGAATTTCGACTTGACACCTATAGAACTAAGGAGCTCAAAACCTATTCGTTAAGGAGAAACTATTTTCCCTACAATTGTGTTTAGATGATTGCTAACTAAGTAATTTTCGGTTGGAAACCGATACCCTCTTCCTTGTATCCATGACCTCATGATTTTTGCATGAATCCCGGGTGCGTCCTAAAACGACATCCGTTCCGGTGACGATGTCTCCTAAGCCATTTTCGAACTCGCAACGTTAGTTGTAAATCTATCTTAGTACCATTCTAGGACTCCGTCCGTATTCATGAACCTCCTAAACCGCATATGCAAACTTATCTAGACAAATCCGTTATCGTATTTATTGATGATATCTTAACCTATTCAAGTGAAGAAGGAAAACGAACAACTTTACCGTCTTACGCTCGAACTGTTGAGAAAAGAGCAACTCTATACCAAATTCTCCGAGTGGGAATTTTTGTTGAACAAAGTCCAATTTTCTAGACCATGACGCTAATGGTCGAGGCATTACAACCAATCTCGAAATCAAGCCACACGTAATCAGGGAACTCTCCTAACTCAGACTTATACTCGTAAAATCTTAGATCTCACCGGCTGTTACCAAAGATTCAATTTCGACTTTTCCTCGTGATGCTTGTTCTTTACCCTCGATAACTCATTAAGGTAGAAATCTAAACCTCTACGTGCCCGAATCTTGAATGTGATTATTCACACCAACCTTGCTAGCTTAATTCGTATAGCACCAGATGGAACTCAAATATGGAAATAATTCTACTTGAACGCCTGAAAGGCATACTCTCTCGACTCGAAATAAAGGAAAACTGAAAATCGTTATTTAGCACGAAAAATTTGAATACTTAATATTGGATCCGATCAATTTTCTCGTCATCACGTACCACATTACATACCTCTGTTATTTCACCGTTACCGTCTGATGTTACTGGAACTTAAGACAACCCATGATCCAAGGATACTTCACTCTTCTTTGACTTAACGTCCTTGTGTTTTGGATAATCGGTCAACTACTATTCAACCCCGAACTATAAAACTACGTGTACTATCTTGTTTCTTTTTCAAACCTCAACTTTTGACAACTAGATGCACGATATGGCAACCTCGAGATGTAAACTCACTCTACTCTAAGTTCTCATTTCACTTCTATCTTCATCGCTCGCACCCCCGTATGAGGAAACTCCTTGTAACATTTCTCAATGGATAGAGAAACTCTTCATATTACATTAGTATTCGCCACGAGGGTGAATAGTCCTAACGAACATTTTCGAACCCTAACTAACTTGTTCAAACATATCTTACGGAATTCTTTTCCAATACGGTGTACCATTGCCAATTACCTCGGATCAAAATACTCGTATCGCTTCTAGTTTCGCAAGAGACCTTGGGAACCCGCTTAGACATATGTACCGCGTATCTTCCACAAACTGACGAACTGAACAAACGAACGAATTACATCATGAAAGGACATGTTTCAAACTTGTATGGTCGCTTTTAGTTATTTCTCCCACTACGGTTACCATTCGTGTACTAACGCCGCACTTCCGAAACCCTATAGGACCGCAAATGTCATACCCCTATTCGTTGGACCAACGCATGTGGCAAGCAAACACCGAAATCTGAACTTCATCAAGAAACAACAATTGAGATCATTCAAGTCCGAGAAGGGCTCGAGACGACCCGTAGTTGCCATAAGAGTTATACCAAACTTAGATGAAAACCTCACAAAGTCCCAGTGTGTGACCGCGTAATATTGAGAAACTACACCTTGGAAAGGTGTAATCCATTTGAGAAATCGAGGAAGGTTATATCCGCAATATTGATCCTTTTGAAACCTTGGGGTGCATTGGAACCGCTCCCTACCGTTTAGAGCTGCAGACTCAATTAAGTTTCCGTTTACCTTACATTTCGTGTAACAACTTAGAAACGTGTCCTGCGGAACAGGAATGTGCAATCCTTCTAGATGCACCAAACATTGATGACAAACTCTCCTTTATGGGAAAACTGGTTGAAATCATGGATCGTGAACCCAAACCTCAACACTACGTAACACCCCGACTATCCGGATTCGTGGAATGTCCAAGAAAGTGCCTTCACTCCTTCGTAGAGTTACAACACTAGGTCTCGAGTAAGAGACGTTGATTATTACTTCCAACTAAATTTCGGGATGAAATTTCTTTTGAGGTGTGGATAATGTAACATCCCGCGTTTTTCCGTTAAATTATTTTTAACGCCGTCTTTTTTTTTTATTTTTTTTTATTTAATATCCTCGGTATCTCGATTCGTATCCTCCATTAGCTACATTCTTACAATATCTTCGTTATTGGATTATAACGTCTCCCGTACTCTCGTGTAACTTAAAATAATTCGTTTGGTTAATTCCCGCACCCGATTACAAACTAGAGGGACTAGACTTGTCAAAAGACCAAACCTTTGACTAGGTCAAAGTGGTCAAACCACCTCCTCCATTCATTATCCTCTCCATTTTCTCTTTTTCTTTAATACTTCCTTATTTTTCTTAAATTCTCCATTACAAAGATTCATCATCCATTCATGATTTAGCAAACTTCAATCAAAACAAAATACATATTTGGAATCCTCTCTTCATCCTCTTCAATTTGATACCAACTTCATCTCATTTGGGTAACTTTCTAAAATCACTAATTTTATGTGTTCTTGAGATTTTTGAGTTATAAAGTTGATAATTAGTGTCTATGGCTCATTGTGATGTCGTGTATGTAATTTGTATGCTCGATTTGTTGTTTTTGGTGTAACTAGCTTGAATATGAAAAATGCTTGCTTAATCTTGTGTTTTGGATGCTCATATGTTGTTAGATTGTTAAAGTCCATGTTTTAATTGTGTTACTAGTATCATTAGCTTCGTTTTGGTGTATAGGTTGATTAAGAAAACTTCAAGAACATGATTAGTGATTTTGTGAACTTGGATTAGGATTTGATAAGCTTTATATGAACTTTTGGTGCATCAAATGCTATGAATTGTTGTTGATAAGTGTTTGGTTGCAATGTGTGCTTGATTACCTTCAAAACGGCATATCATACATGTAAATTGGTTGCCCGAATCATGAAATGCGTTTTTAGAACTTGAAACTTTGATTATGAACGTTTAATGCGGATTTGGGTTGTTGTAAGTGTTGAATTGCTTGATGAAATGTGTCTAGGTGTTTTCCTCGTCAAATTACCTTTCCGATGATATAAGATACATGTTCTAATTGTTTGCGGATCATAAGATGTGGTTATTTGGTTTTAGCTCGTGCATACTTGTGAAAAACAGAAAAGTGTCTGCCCAGATGGTGGCGCGGCGCGCCCCATCCCCGCGCGGCGCGCGGATTAGCCTGGCCAGATTCTACTTCATTTGGCACATTTCACGCGAAATGTTTGACTAGCTATCGACCTCCGATTCACATGAAACTTGTTCTAATATACTTATATATGAATAATTAGCATAGAAAAATAGTCCGGGACCCGACCCGAACATGTTGTCTTTTTCGTTGACTTTGACCCGACCAAAGTTTGACTTTTTGTCAAACTTAACCAAATGATTATGCAATCTTTCTAACATGATTCTTTACTTGTATCTTGCATGAAACTTGACAATTTGATTCACATGCTTTATAATCGAGTCGTAACGAGCCATAGGACTAATTGAACGTCTTTGACTGTTTGTGTTTACCGTTATTGATATAACATATATGTTTAGGTCAAGACTAGCTTTGTCTTTGCACGCGTTTACTTGTTGAAGTACTTTATTAATTCTTGCACTCCAGGTGAGATCATAGTCCCACTTTTTCAATCACTTTTATTCTTTACATCGTGGGCTGAGAAACACATACATTTCATACTTATATACTTTTCATGCTTTTACATTGTGAACAAATACGAATACAAAGATGCATACGAGTTTGAACAAAAGTCCTCAATCCAATTATCATTAGTTCCACTTGCAGGGTGTAAGTGTAAGCATGTAATTATGTTGTGTGGCCATACGGGTTTAACAAACCCTCATTCAGACGGTTCGCTACCGTTAGTGAATGAAATATAATTTCAACAATGTATAGTGTAAGTTCTAACACTAAATTCAAAAATTCAGAGGGAAGATTCAATTAAGCCTTGATAATTGGGTGCTCGTGATACAAATACTATTTTGGAATGTGAACGATTTCGGTTAAGCAATTCATAAAGAACCTTGTGGTTCAATACATTTTACTTACTAAACCTATGATTTCACCAACGTTTTCGTTGACAGATCCTTCTATGTTTTTCTCAGGTTTTGAATGCTCAAGTGATACATGCTTCCGCACTCTTTTGATACTTGCTTGGATGTCGAGTATACATGCATATTTGGAGCATCTTTTTGGCTACTTTTTAATTGTGTCGCATAGGTTTCAATTGTACGTTTAACATTGTAATGTAACTAGCCGTCGAACTTCTTTTGTAAACTTGAAACACCCTTTTACATTGAAATGAATGCGACATATTTTGGTCAAACGTTGTCTTAAAGACTTATGACCATGTAATGGGACCTACGTAGTCGACGCCATCACTTGACGATTTGTCGGGGTCGCTACAGTATGGTCCACACACTCGGTTCATAAGGTCCATGAACACAGCTGGTGCATTAGTTAAACCAAACGGCATGACCATAAACTCGTAATGACCGTAACGTGTTCTGAAAGCAGTCTTTGGAATATCATCTTCTTTCACCCGCATTTGATGATACCCGGAACGTAAGTCAATCTTTGAATAAACAGACGAGCCTTGTAGTTGATCAAATAAGTCATCGATTCTCGGTAGTGGCTCGCGGTTCTTGATGGTAAGTTTGTTCAACTCTCGGTAGTCGATACACAACCTGAATGTACCATCTTTCTTCTTGACAAACAAAACAGGAGCTCCCCACGGTGATGTGCTTGGTCGAATGAAACCACGCTCTAAAAGTTCTTGTAATTGGCTTTGCAGTTCTTTCATCTCGCTGGGTGCGAGTTTGTAAGGAGTACGAGCTATTGGTGCAGCTCCTGGTACAAGATCTATTTGAAATTCAACGGATCGATGTGGGGGTAATCCCGGTAATTCTTTCAGAAATACATCGGGAAATTCTTTTGCAATGGGAACATCATTGATGCTCTTTTCTTCAGTTTGTACTTTCTCGACGTGTGCTAGAACAGCATAGCAACTTTTTCTTATTAGTTTTTGTGCCTTCAAATAACTAATAAGATGTAGCTTCGTGTTACCATTTTCTCCGTACACCATTAAGGGTTTTCCTTTTTCTCGTATAATGCGAATTGCATTTTTGTAACAAACGATCTCTGCTTTCACTTCTTTCAACCAGTCCATACCGATTATCACATCAAAACTCCCTAACTCTACTGGTATCAAATCAATCTTAAATGTTTCGTTAAAACCAGATTAATTTCTCGATTCCGACATATATTATCTGCTGAAATTAATTTACCATTTGCTAATTCGAGTAAAAATTTACTATCCAAAGGCGTCAATGGACAACTTAATTTAGCACAAAAATCTCTACTCATATAGCTTCTATCCGCACCCGAATCAAATAAAACGTAAGCAAATTTATTGTCAATAAGAAACGTACCCGTAACAAGCTCCGGGTCTTCCTGTGCCTTTGCCGCATTAATATTGAAAACTCTTCCGCGGCCTTGTCCATTCGTGTTCTCCTGGTTCAGGCAATTTCTAATAATGTGGCCCGGTTTTCCACATTTATAACAAACTACATTGGCATAACTTGCTCCGACACTACTTGCTCCGCCATTACTCGTTCCGACACCATTTGTTCCTTTCGTTCTATTAACCCCTGGTCCATAGACCTCACACTTCGCCACGCTATGACCAATTCTTTTACACTTGTTGCAAAATTTGGTGCAGAACCCCGAGTGATACTTTTCACACCTTTGGCATAGCTGCTTCTAATTGTTGTTGTTGTTGCGTTTATTATTGTTGTTGGGATGATTGTTGTAGTTGCTGTTGTTGTTGTTGTTATTGTTGGGCCGTTTGTTGTAGTTGTGATTGATGTTGCGATTGTTGGGATAATTGTTGCGATTATTGTTGTAATTGCTGTTGTTGTTGTATTGGTGATTCTTATCACCGTTTTCCTCCCACTTTCTTTTGACTTGCTTCACATTGGCCTCTTCAGCAGTCTGTTCTTTAATTCTTTCTTCAATCTGGTTCACTAGTTTGTGAGCCATTCTACATGCCTGTTGTATGGAGGCGGGCTCGTGTGAACTTATATCTTCTTGGATTCTTTCCGGTAATCCTTTCACAAACGCGTCAATCTTCTCTTCCTCATCTTCGAATGCTCCCGGACACAATAGGCACAATTCTGTGAATCGTCTATCGTACGTGGTAATATCAAATCCTTGGGTTCGTAACCCTCTAAGTTCTATCTTGAGCTTATTGACCTCGGTTCTGGGACGGTACTTCTCGTTCATCAAGTGCTTGAATGCTGACCACGGTAGTGCGTACGCATCGTCTTGTCCCACTTGCTCTAGATAGGTATTCCACCATGTTAACGCAGAACCTATGAAGGTATGCGTAGCGTACTTCACTTTGTCCTCTTCAGTACACTTACTTATGGCAAACACCGATTCGACCTTCTCGGTCCACCGTTTCAATCCGATCGGTCCTTCGGTTCTATCAAATTCGAAAGGTTTGCAGGCAGTGAATTCTTTGTAGGTGCATCCTACACGATTTCCTGTACTGCTAGATCCAAGGTTATTGTTGGTATGTAGCGCAGCCTGTACTGCGGCTATGTTTGAAGCTAGAAAAGTACGGAATTCCTCTTCATTCATATTCACGGTGTGTCGAGTAGTCGGTGCCATTTCCTTCAAAATAGTCAAATGGAACAAGTTAATCATACAGAATATTAAGAGTAGATAATAGTATTTCGTAGCATAATATGAACTCATTTATAAAAGCTTTTTCTTCATATTAGCGTTTTATAAGTTTAAATTCGGGTAGTACCTACCCGTTAAGTTCATACTTAGTAGCTAATATACAATTCAACTACTACAATTCTATATGAAAAACTGATTATAATAATATTTTGGGTTCAAACTTTTACACAATATTTTACAAACTTACAATACCGCTTATTTTACATATAGCATGAAATATAGCACACAATAAATTTGATACAATATGGTTGTGAAGATAATTCTAGCTAGTACACAAGTCGTTCAGCAAAGGCAATAAAGACACGTAATTCATACGTCCAGAAACAAGTCATGCATTCTGGTTTTACTAGGATTACTTCCCATCCTTGGTCTTGTGGAACATAACTGTTATGGCCGTTGATAAGACAGCGTGTTGTAACGTCGTCAAAGGGACGAGGGTTACTTAATGTCCAACAGTCCCGTATGAAAGGACCCGTTCATATACATTATAAACGATTCACAATAGTTGATTACATCGCGAGGTATTTGACCTCTATATGATACATTTTACAAACATTGCATTCGTTTTTAAAAGACAAACTTTCTTTACAACGAAAGTTGATGGCATGCACACCATTTCATAATACATCCAACTATAATTGGCTTAATAATAATCTTGATGAACTCAATGACTCGAATGCAACGTCTTTCAAAATATGCCATGAATGACTCCAAGTAATATCCTTAAAATGAGCTAATGCACAGCGGAAGATTTCTTTAATACCTGAGAATAAACATGCTTTAAAGTGTCAACCAAAAGGTTGGTGAGTTCACAGGTTTATCATAACAATCATTTCAATATATTAATAGACCACAAGATTTCCGTTTATAAATATATGTACACTCGCAAGTGTATAAAAGTATTCTATAAGTTGTAGGCACCCGGTAACAAGCCTTAACGTTCATGTTTTACCCTCTGAAGTACACCAGATCAGGTGTGTTTAAAATAACCTCGAAGTACTAAAGCATCCCATAGTCAGGATGGGGTTTGTCAGGCCCAATAGATCTATCTTTAGGATTCGCGCCTACCGTACATAGACAAGTAGTTTAATGTTACCAAGCTAAGGGTATATTTCTATTTTAAACCCACATAGAATTAGTTTTAGTACTTGTGCCTACTTCGTAAAACATTTATAAAACAGCGCATGTATTCTCAGCCCAAAAATATATATTGCAAAAGCAATTAAAAAGGGAGCAAATGAAACTCACAATACTGTATTTCGTAGTAAAAATACATATAACATCATTTAATAAGTGCAAGGTTGGCCTCGGATTCACGAACGTATCAATATTGAGATTCAATATTGCAGGAAAGTACGTAGACGCAACGGAGATGATAAACACTAGATTGACCTCACGAGCATACCCATGAACCATACCCATCACCTCCATAGCTATAACCCATAATTTCCTTAGCTTCGACTCATTCAAAAAAAACTATTTTGAAATCACTCGGACAGCACTCCGTCGTAATATTTTATGTATACTAATAATATCTTGAAATAATACAGAGCAAATATATATATATATATATATATATATATATATATATATATATATATATATATATATATATATATATATATATATCAATTGAGAGAGTTTAGAGAAATATATTTTCAAGTTTCTATGAAATAATAAAACCTATTGAATTCTATTTATAATAGATTTTTGAATTATAAAAGTGAATTATTAAAGTGAATTATTAAAGTGAATTATTAAAGTATGAATTATTAAAGTATGAATTATTAAAGTATGAATTATTAAAGTGAATTATTAAAGTATGAATTATTAAAGTGAATTATTAAAGTATGAATTATTAAAGTTAAAGTAAAGTAAAAGTAAAATAAAGTTAAAGTTAAAGTATAGTAAAAGTATAAAAAACTATGTATGTATAATACGCGTATAAATATATATAATATTAATTTAAATCGTTACATATACTTAATGAAATAAAATATAAATATCGTTATATTTATTATACTGGTTAAGTAATGAGTTGTCAAAAGTGATTCTAGATATTTATAAAAGTTATATACTTTTTAATAATAAAGTTCTTTTTAAACTGAAAACGTCTTTGTACGTTTGAAAATAGATTAATAGAATATTATGGAAACCAATTCTCCACTAACTTTTGTCTAACTTTCGTAAATGACACTTTTTGTTTTTATTTATAAATAGCTTTACAAATTATTCTGAATATCGTTAAGAGGAATAGATTTTCTCAAATCATAGTGGACCTCTCAACAGAGACTTGTAATCATAATTCAATGTTTCTGATAATTCAATCATTTAATATTTTTTTTTTCGTCGAAAATCATATTGAAACAAATACGTTCGTGTAAAGTATTATACGTTTAATACTTTATTAATATTCTCAAGTTATAATATATATATATACATGTACATATCTATTTATATATAACGGTTCGTGAATCGTCGGAATTTGGTCGAGGTTATAATGAATGTATGAACACAGTTTAAAATTCTTGAGATTTAACTTAACAAACTTTGCTTATCGTGTCTGAATAATATAAAGATTAAAGTTTAAATTTGGTCGGAAATTTCCGGGTCGTCACAGTACCTACCCGTTAAAGAAATTTCGTCCCCGAAATTTGATAGAGGTCGTCATGACTAACAATGAGAATGTTATTATAACGATTATAGAGTTTTATCATGTTCAAGAAGAATGGATAAAATAATTCGATTACTCAAAGCGTATGAGTGAAGTTATCGTAAATGAATGAAATAAGATAATAGTGATTCGTCGTATCTTTTGACGTCATCACGATTGATCTCCGAAAAGAAAATCTTTGTAATCTATATTGGATTTGATTATTCGGCGATTAAGGAAATTACGATCCTCTTCGAATTAATGCGATAATCCATTTTGATTTCTCTGTCGGATATTTCACTATAAATCCACCTCATTTGTTTTCTTACAACTCACACCTTCTCAACTCATATTTTAAAATATTTGTCAATATGCTTCATCCAGTGCTGATTCTTGATATACTCCTCACTTTCATATCTGTCGCTCTTCTTTTTCATCTGCCTCCGGAAGAATCTATTTACTTCTACTATACTCTTGGTTTTATAGTGTTTTTAGTTCTCCCGTGTCTTTATATTGCTATATGCATTGATATATACGGTTTGTGATTTCTGGGTTGTTGTTGAGTTTTATATCTTCCCTTATATTTTAAAGTCCTTGCTTCTTCTATAATCATTGTCATCCACAGTTAATGCTCTCTTCTATTTGCTATGATTTATACTCCCATTTCTAGTTCGGAGCTTTGTCCTTCCATTTCTTCTTCTTGCGATTAAGCACCGCTTGTAATGGTCCAGAATTCGCAGATATAAATTTCGGAATGAATATTGTTAATTTTCTAGGAAGGAAATTGTAATGACACGATCTTGACTTGTCAAATTACCAGAATACCTCGGAAAAGGCCGAATCATCAAGAAATATTTTCTTGATATTTAGAGATCAAAGAGAATACAAGAGTCGTGTAACATAGCACATGATGATGTTATGATCTGTGAATCATCATGTTTCATTTAGAAACTCGGCATGAATTACTGTAATATAATCACGTTGATCAAGCGTCATTATATTATACTAACTCATGCTTCAGCTCCCAACACTTCTTCAAGAATATTCCTATTTTAAACTCGAATGTTTCAGAATTTAGAAACTAAAATAGTTTCTTTTATGATATAATACAGATAGCGCGAAGAGGTAAATGATTTCTATTTAAGAATAATTATAAAAATATCTTCAGAAGTATGGATGATATTTATAATGAAAGATACGATGATATCTTAGAATGTCTAATATCAGAGGATGATGAAGGATATTGTCCGCAAGGGTTTAGAGTCAGGAGCAAGGTATTCGTTAATGACTTCATCAAGTACTGAATTATTTGGATTCTTTGAAGGCAGGTTCAGCCTTTGTGATTTGTCCACAGCCTCATTCATACTTTGCTCAATCCGTTTTCCAGTTCCAAAGCTTCTCTTTTTCTGAGATTTGCCAATATACTATCCTTTATCATCCAACTTTTTACTGTTAAGGTCATTTACAGTTTTTGCTGCTTCATCAGCATTTTTCAAAATTTTAAGAACTGGTTCGCAGTTTAGGGTGTTTTTCAGAAATTTCTCATTCAAAGAATGTAAGTCTTGGAGGTAGACGTTGTGTGTATATGTAATTGTTGATGTAGACATGCTGCGAGGTTTCAAAATACTGATTGCTGATTCTCAATAATTGGTATGGCAATTCTTGTTATAAGGTACGAATAAGTATATGATAGGGTTTCGATAATTATAATGATTTTTTTTTTTTGGAAAGTCAAAGATCAATGAAGTTGTTGGTAAGTTTATTGCTAATGTGGTGAATATAAACGATTCCCCGGTAACACTCGCGAAAGGGCAATGTATCTATCGAGGTTATAATAAGACTGTTTTGATTGAGAAGTCGAAGATGACTTGCTGGAGCTGTGACAAAACTGTCTATTTTGAAACGGAATTGAAAAGTTATTTTAGCTAGTAAATGCCAAAGGGTCTAACACGGATACGTGTCGAACTATGACTTGGGTTTTGAGAGTTTTTCAGGTGTATAACTGTGGGTAACATGTGGTTGGATCATCATCTCGATTGTTCCTTAGTTGAAGTGTCTTCAGGAATTTCGAAGGGTTTGAGCACATATTGTAATCGTTAATACATATGATGTTCTAACACAGTTTTGAAGTCAAAGTATAGCTTTGAAAGATATAGGAATCTAAGAGTGATGATACTGGTTATATTTCGAATTGAATTATGCGATTTCAAAATCAGAATATGTAATTGAATTTGAATGAGTATGATTGTTTTGATTTATATGAAAGAATGGATATTGTTGTGAAAGTAGGGAGTATAGTTGATGATTGCTGAATCAGTTTCGAAAAATGTAATATATTAATTGTGAATTTATATATCTCTCGGGTATTACCTACCCGTTAAAAAAATTTTCACAATTAATATTTTGTACAAAAGAAGTTTATTACAGTCTTTATGAAAATATATGTGTATATTTTCTTTAGATGTAATATAGATTTAATGAGTTAATATTAAATTAAACTCATTTGTTTTATAGTTGGAACTAGAATTGAGTAATCCCTAAAACTTTATAAATTGCATAAGTATTTCTTCAATAATATTGAAATTATGAATCATTACTTTGTTATTTGTTGGTTTTCGTGAAATTCTTGTGAACTTCGCAAGGTACGAATGATGTTATTTGAAAAGTTTCGAGTACATCGATGATGAAAGCGTAAAATCAAACATATATTCGAATAATACACTTGATTTATTATAAATTGGACTTTTTATTGAATTGAGACAGAGATTGTAATTAACGATGGTTAAGTTGCGGACGAAGGACGTACATCATTGCATATTTGTAATATGAATTAACTGAGTAGTTAAGATTCACACATAATAGCTTAGTACGGGAAGATTTATTATGGTTTAAAAATTTATACATATAAAATATACATATAAATCTTTCGATTGGAAATGAGTTAATACTTCATAACTCGTTGATACAATATATTTGTTGTTGATTCGTAATGATGTCCACAATGATTCTTAAACTGACAGAGTTTGTGATGTTACAGGTGCTGTTGATTCCGACGATACTGACGGCACTGACTGTGTTGATGATGCTACGGTCCTGTTGATGCTGTTGGTAAAACAATTCTAGCTTGTAAATCGTACACCATTTTCGATCAAAGTTTCTACTCTACCATCTCCGTTCACTCATCCGATTTATGGTCAGAATTAAATAATCTCTAAGATTTTGGAGATTACATAACTGCCGCAGAGATATCTCTTCAATGAAATTTATGAATTAATACTTCATCATTTGTTGTTGTTGATATTCCTGGATATTTACAGGGCGTATGACGTTGATGTTTGAGATACATATTGTGATGTTGCGGTGTGGGATGTGGATGTTGTTTTTGGTGGTGGTGATGGTACTGTTGGTGTTGCTGATGGTGGTACTGTTTATGCTGCTAGTGCTGCTGCTGGTGTTTGTAACCTTTGCACCATATTCTCCAAAGCCACTACCCGAGCGCGAAGCTCGTTGACTTCTTCTATTACACCGGGGTGATTGTCGGTTCGGACGAGTGGATAAATAAAATCTAGAATTTGGTGTAGTATGTAATCGTGACGAGATACTCTAGAAATAAGAGAGAAAATGGTGTTTCGGATAGGTTCGCCGGTAAGTGCTTCAGGTTCTTCGCCAAGAGGGCAATGTGGTGGATGGAAGGGATCACCTTCTTCTTGTCTCCAATGATTAAGGAGGCTACGAACCCATCCCCAATTCATCCAGAATAGATGATGACTAATTGGTTGATCCATTCCGGTCACACTGCTTTCGGAACTTGAGTGGGATTCCATTTCGGAATCCGAGGGACTTGAACTAATGACGAATTCCATTTCGTACGATTGAATAAAGAATTTTTCGATATGAAATGATTTTCCGGCTATCGGGTGGTATTCTAATTATATAGAGCAAAAGGTTTCGTAGATTACGGAGGAATTTACGGAATATATCAGGCAAAGTTTACAGTAACAGATACGCTAAGATATGAATTAGCAGATACGCTAAGATATGAATTTTGTCTATACACTATTCATGCAATCAATGCAATAAGATGTATCTAGACTAAGAATGATAAGCAGGTAATTTCCGACAAGAATGATGAGCAAAACTTTTGAAATGCAGACACGGTCGAAGTCCAGACTCACTAATGCATCCTAACGACTATCAGTTAGACACACTAATGCAGACCTGGTTCGCTAAGACCACCGCTCTGATACCAACTGAAAGTTGGGGACGCATCCCACTCAGTGCCTTCTCAGCTAACCGCCTGTGACCACTGAGCGTACCTCAGACACTGATTTTATGGCTCGCCTCTCGGCAGTACAGCCAACCCTAATAGGGACCGCGAGGAGTAAGAGCCAATGCTTCGTCACTGGTAACACTGTGAGAACCCCCTCTACGATTAACCCGCTAATAAACGGCATTAAACCAGCTCTGATACCAACTGAAAGGACCCGTTCATATACATTATAAACGATTCACAATAGTTGATTACATCGCGAGGTATTTGACCTCTATATGATACATTTTACAAACATTGCATTCGTTTTTAAAAGACAAACTTTCTTTACAACGAAAGTTGACGGCATGCACACCATTTCATAATACATCCAACTATAATTGGCTTAATAATAATCTTGATGAACTCAATGACTCGAATGCAACGTCTTTCAAAATATGCCATGAATGACTCCAAGTAATATCCTTAAAATGAGCTAATGCACAGCGGAAGATTTCTTTAATACCTGAGAATAAACATGCTTTAAAGTGTCAACCAAAAGGTTGGTGAGTTCACAGGTTTATCATAACAATCATTTCAATATATTAATAGACCACAAGATTTCCGTTTATAAATATATGTACACTCGCAAGTGTATAAAAGTATTCTATAAGTTGTAGGCACCCGGTAACAAGCCTTAACGTTCATGTTTTACCCTCTGAAGTACACCAGATCAGGTGTGTTTAAAATAACCTCGAAGTACTAAAGCATCCCATAGTCAGGATGGGGTTTGTCAGGCTCAATAGATTTATCTTTAGGATTCGCGCCTACCGTACATAGACAAGTAGTTTAATGTTACCAAGCTAAGGGTATATTTCTGTTTTAAACCCACATAGAATTAGTTTTAGTACTTGTGCCTACTTCGTAAAACATTTATAAAACAGCGCATGTATTCTCAGCCCAAAAATATATATTACAAAAGCAATTAAAAAGGGAGCAAATGAAACTCACAATACTGTATTTCGTAGTAAAAATACATATAACATCATTTAATAAGTGCAAGGTTGGCCTCGGATTCACGAACGTATCAATATTGAGATTCAATATTGCAGGAAAGTACGTAGACGCAACGGAGATGATAAACACTAGATTGACCTCACGAGCATACCCATGAACCATACCCATCACCTCCATAGCTATAACCCATAATTTCCTTAGCTTCGACTCATTCAAAAAAAAACTATTTTGAAATCACTCGGACAGCACTCTGTCGTAATATTTTATGTATACTAATAATATCTTGAAATAATACAGAGTAAATATATATATATATATATATATATATATATATATATATATATCAATTGAGAGAGTTTAGAGAAATATATTTTCAAGTTTCTATGAAATAATGAAACCTATTGAATTCTATTTATAATAGATTTTTGAATTATAAAAGTGAATTATTAAAGTGAATTATTAAAGTGAATTATTAAAGTATGAATTATTAAAGTATGAATTATTAAAGTGAATTATTAAAGTATGAATTATTAAAGTGAATTATTAAAGTATGAATTATTAAAGTTAAAGTAAAGTAAAAGTAAAATAAAGGTAAAGTTAAAGTATAGTAAAAGTATAAAAAACAATGTATGTATAATACGCGTATAAATATATATAATATTAATTTAAATCGTTATATATATTTAATGAAATAAAATATAAATATCGTTATATTTATTATACTGGTTAAGTAATGAGTTGTCAAAAGTGATTCTAGATATTTATAAAAGTTATATACTTTTTAATAATAAAGTTCTTTTTAAACTGAAAACGTCTTTGTACGTTTGAAAATAGATTAATAGAATATTATGGAAACCAATTCTCCACTAACTTTTGTCTAACTTTCGTAAATGACACTTTTTGTTTTTATTTATAAATAGATTTACAAATTATTCTGAATATCGTTAAGAGGAATAGATTTTCTCAAATCATAGTGGACCTCTCAACAGAGACTTGTAATCATAATTCAATGTTTCTGATAATTCAATCATTTAATATATTTTTTTTCGTCGAAAATCATATTGAAACAAATACGTTCGTGTAAAGTATTATACGTTTAATACTTTATTAATATTCTCAAGTTATAATATATATATACATGTACATATCTATTTATATATAACGGTTCGTGAATCGTCGGAATTTGGTCGAGGTTATAATGAATGTATGAACACAGTTTAAAATTCTTGAGATTTAACTTAACAAACTTTGCTTATCGTGTCTGAATAATATAAAGATTAAAGTTTAAATTTGGTCGGAAATTTCTGGGTCGTCACACCGTAACAATCTAAAAACCTCATTTCTTACCCCAATTACCGACTCCGTCACTTGTGGGAACATTTTGTTTAATAGTTGTAGCCCGATGTTCTTGTTCTCACTTTGGTGAGAAGCGAACATTACTAATCCGTAAGCATAACATGCTTCTTTATGTTGTATGTTAGCCGCTTTTTCTAAATCAGGAAGTCCAATATTCGGATATATTGAGTCAAAATAATTTCTTAACCCATTGCGTAAAATAGCATTTGGGTTCCCCGCAATATATGCGTCAAAGTAAACACATCGTAACTTATGGATTTCCCAATGTGATATCCCCCATCTTTCGAACGAAAGCCTTTTATAAACCAAGGCATTCTTGGAACGTTCTTCGAATGTCTTACAAACTGATCTCGCCTTAAATAGTTGTGCCGAAGAATTCTGACCGACTCTAGACAAGATTTCATCAATCATGTCTCCAGGTAGGTCTCTTAAAATATTGGGTTGTCTATCCATTTTGTGTTTTTATACTGTAAAATAGACAAGAGTTAGATTCATAAAAAAAAAATACTTATTAATACAAGCAATTTTTACATATATCATAAAGCATAAGCACACTATATTACATATATTACACCACACGAATACAACTATCTTATTCCGACTCGCTTGTTTCTTCTTCTTCAGTTTTGGTTCGTTTTGCCAAGTTTCTAGGGATATATGATGTTCCCCTAATACGAGCCGTCGTTTTCCACATTGGTTTAGAAAAACCTGGTGGTTTAGAGGTTCCCGGGTCATTGTTACAACTTAAGGACTTCGGGGGTTGACGATACATATAAAGTTCATCGGGGTTGGAATTAGATTTCTCTATTTTTATGCCCTTTCCCTTATTATTTTCTTTTGCCTTTTTAAATTCAGTTGGGGTAATTTCTATAACATCATCGGAATTCTCGTCGGAATCCGATTCATCGGAGAATTGGTAATCCTCCCAATATTTTGCTTCCTTGGCGGAAACACCATTGACCATAATTAACCTTGGTCGGTTGGTTGAGGATTTTCTTTTACTTAACCATTTTATTATTTCCCCCACCGGTTCTATTTCTTCATCTGGTTCCGATGCTTCTTCCGGTTCCGATTCTCCTTCCGGTTCCGACTCTTCTTCCGGTTCCTCTTCGGGAACTTGTGAATCAGTCCACGAATCATTCCAATTTACATTTGACTCTTCATTATTATTAGGTGAGTCAATGGGACTTGTTCTAGAGGTAGACATCTATCACATAATATCAAACGCGTTAAGAGATTAATATATCACATAATATTCACATGTTAAAAATATATAGTTTCCAACAAAATTTGTTAAGCAATCATTTTTCAGATAAACATGGTCGAAGTCCAGACTCACTAATGCATCCTAACAAACTCGATAAGACACACTAATGCAAAATTCTGGTTCTCTAAGACCAACGCTCGGATACCAACTGAAATGTCCCGTTCTTATTGATTAAAAACGTCCCATATTAATTGATTTCATTGCGAGGTTTTGACCTCTATATGAGACGTTTTTCAAAGACTGCATTCATTTTAAAACAATCCATAACCTTTATTTCATCAATAAAGGTTTAAAAATCTTTACGTAGATTATCAAATAATGATAATCTAAAATATCCTGTTTACACACGACCATTACATAATGGTTTACAACACAATTATGTTACAACAAAATAAGTTTCTTGAATGCAGTTTTTACACAATATCATACAAGCATGAACTCCAAATCTCGTCCTTATTTAAGTATGCGACAGCGGAAGCTCTTAATAATCACCTGAGAATAAACATGCTTAAAATGTCAACAAAAATGTTGGTGAGTTATAGGTTTAACCTATATATATCAAATCATAATAATAGACCACAAGATTTCATATTTCAATACACATCCCATACATAGAGATAAAAATCATTCATATGGTGAACACCTGGTAACCGACATTAACAAGATGCATATATAAGAATATCCCCATCATTCCGGGACACCCTTCGGATATGATATAAATTTCGAAGTACTAAAGCATCTGGTACTTTGGATGGGGTTTGTTAGGCCCAATAGATCTATCTTTAGGATTCGCGTCAATTAGGGTGTCTGTTCCCTAATTCTTAGATTACCAGACTTAATAAAAAGGGGCATATTCGATTTCGATAATTCAACCATAGAATGTAGTTTCACGTACTTATGTCTATTTTGTAAATCATTTATAAAACCTGCATGTATTCTCATCCCAAAAATATTAGATTTTAAAAGTGGGACTATAACTCACTTTCACAGATTTTTACTTCGTCGGGAAGTAAGACTTGGCCACTGGTTGATTCACGAACCTATAACAATATATACATATATATCAAAGTATGTTCAAAATATATTTACAACACTTTTAATATATTTTGATGTTTTAAGTTTATTAAGTCAGTTGTCCTCGTTAGTAACCTACAACTAGTTGTCCACAGTTAAATGTACAGAAATAAATCGATAAATATTATCTTGAATCAATCCACGACCCAGTGTATACGTATCTCAGTATTGATCACAACTCAAACTATATATATTTTGGAATCAACCTCAACCCTGTATAGCTAACTCCAACATTCACATATAGAGTGTCTATGGTTGTTCCGAAATATATATAGATGTGTCGACATGATAGGTTGAAACATTGTATACATGTCTATGGTATCTCAAGATTACATAATATACAATACAAGTTGATTAAGTTATAGTTGGAATAGATTTGTTACCAATTTTCACGTAGCTAAAACGAGAAAAATTATCCAATCTTGTTTTGCCCATAACTTCTTCATTTTAAATCCGTTTTGAGTGAATCAAATTGCTATGGTTTCATATTGAACTCTATTTTATGAATCTAAACAGAAAAAGTATAGGTTTATAGTCGGAAAAATAAGTTACAAGTCGTTTTTGTAAAGGTAGTCATTTCAGTCGAAAGAACGACGTCTAGATGATCATTTTAGAAAACATACTTCCACTTTGAGTTTAACCATAATTTTTAGATATAGTTTCATGTTCATAATAAAAATCATTTTCTCAGAATAACAACTTTTAAATCAAAGTTTATCATAGTTTTTAATTAACTAACCCAAAACAGCCCGCGGTGTTACTACGACGACGTAAATCCGGTTTTACGGTGTTTTTCGTGTTTCCCGGTTTTAAATCATTAAGTTAGCATATCATATAGATATAGAACATGTGTTTAGTTGATTTTAAAATTCAATTTAGAAGGATTAACTTTTGTTTGCGAACAAGTTTAGAATTAACTAAACTATGTTCTAGTGATTTCAAGTTTAAACCTTCGAATAAGATAGCTTTATATGTATGAATCGAATGATGTTATGAACATCATTACTACCTTAAGTTCCTTGGATAAACCTACTGGAAAAGGGAAAAATGGATCTAGCTTCAACGGATCCTTGGATGGCTCGAAGTTCTTGAAGCAGAATCATGACACGAAAACAAGTTCAAGTAAGATCATCACTTGAAATAAGATTGTTATAATTATAGAAATTGAACCAAAGTTTGAATATAATTATTAACTTGTATTAGAATGATAACCTACTGTAAGAAACACAGATTTCTTGAGGTTGGATGATCACCTCACAAGATTGGAAGTGAGCTAGCAAACTTGAAAGTATTCTTGATTTTATGTAACTAGAACTTGTAGAATTTATGAAGAACACTTATAACTTGAAGATAGAACTTGAGGGAGATCAATTAGATGAAGAAAATTGAAGAATGAAAGTGTTTGTAGGTGTTTTTGGTCGTTGTTGTATGGATTAGATATAAAGGATATGTAATTTTGTTTTCATGTAAATAAGTCATGAATGATTACTCATATTTTTGTAATTTTATGAGATATTTCATGCTAGTTGCCAAATGATGGTTCCCACATGTGTTAGGTGACTCACATGGGCTGCTAAGAGCTGATCATTTGAGTGTATATACCAATAGTACATACATCTAAAAGCTGTGTATTGTACGAGTACGAATACGGGTGCATACGAGTATAATTGTTGATGAAACTGAACGAGGATGTAATTGTAAGAATTTTTGTTAAGTAGAAGTATTTTGATAAGTGTATTGAAGTCTTTCAAAAGTGTATAAATACATATTAAAACACTACATGTATATACATTTTAACTGAGTCGTTAAGTCATCGTTAGTCGTTACATGTAAGTGTTGTTTTGAAACCTTTAGGTTAACGATCTTGTTAAATGTTGTTAACCCAATGTTTATAATATCAAATAAGATTTTAAATTATTATATTATCATGATATTATCATGTATGAATATCTCTTAATATGATATATATACATTAAATGTCTTTACAACGATAATCGTTACATATATGTCTCGTTTAAAAATCATTAAGTTAGTAGTCTTGTTTTTACATATGTAGTTCATTGTTAATATACTTAATGATATGTTTACTTATCATAGTATCATGTTAACTATA
The DNA here is from genome assembly GCF_046630445.1 of Rutidosis leptorrhynchoides. Classification (NCBI taxonomy): domain Eukaryota; kingdom Viridiplantae; phylum Streptophyta; class Magnoliopsida; order Asterales; family Asteraceae; genus Rutidosis; species Rutidosis leptorrhynchoides. Next base: position 86,124,982 of record NC_092340.1, on the reverse strand, counting down.
TATATATCCATATATATGTCATCATATAGTTTTTACAAGTTTTAACGTTCGTGAATCACCGGTCAACTTGGTTGGTCAATTGTCTATATGAAACATATTTCAATTAATCAAGTCTTAACAAGTTTGATTGCTTAACATGTTGGAAACATTTAATCATGTAAATATCAATCTCAATTAATATATATAAACATGGAAAAGTTCGGGTCACTACATATCAGATCCTGAATCTGAAAATGACTAGATTCTATGAATACAGATATGCAGTCCATGAAGGATAATCAAGTATGAGACTTGATTGATCTTCTATTGTAAGACAATGAGGTAAAAATAGGTCTTCAAAGGAAGACTGATATGGACGGTAATGTAAACACTTTTAAAGCTCGATTGGTGACAAAAGGTTATGATGAAAGTTTTTCACCAGTCGCGAGCCTTAAAACAATTAGGATACTTATTGCCATGGTTACTTTTCATGATAATAAACTATGGCTAATGGATGTCAAAACCGCTTTCCTAAATGGCGACCTAAGCGAGGACGTATATATGGTTCAGCCGGAAGGGTTTATGAATCCTAAGCATCCTAATAAAGTATGCAAGCTTCTAAAATCCATTTATGGATTAAAGCAAACATCCAGGAGCTAGAATCTTAAGTTTAATGAGAAAATCAAAGTGTTTAATTTTTCTTAAAACCAAGATAAGCCCTGAGTTTACATTAGAGCTAGTGGGAGCAAAGTAGTCTTCTTAATCTTATATGTTGATGACATAATACTTATTAGAAATAACATTCCAACTTGCAAGATGTCAAGTCTTGGCTTGAAAAATGTATTTCCATAAAGGATCTTGATGAAGCTACTTATATTATTGGAATGAGGATCTATACAATAGATCCAATTGGCTTATTGGTTTGAATCAAAGTACATACATTATCTTGCAGAGATTTAGCATGTAAAACTTCAAGCATGGAGCTTTGCCAATGCAAAAGGGCATAACCTTGAGAAAGTCTCAAAAGTCCTATCACAGCAGATGAGATGAGACAAATGAAATGTATCACATATGCTTCGGCTATATGATCCATTATGTATGCCATGATATGTACTATACTCGATGTTTCATTAGTTTTGAGTTTGACGAGTCATTGTCAACATAATCCAGGTGAAGTATATTGAATTGTTGTTAAGAATATTCTTTAATATTTGCAGTGTACTAATGATATGTTCTTGGTTTACGGTGGTTTGGAAGAAGAGTTAAGTATTAAGTTTTATACTGATTCTAGTTTCCAAACTGATCAAGATGATTCTCGATCCAGTCACGTTGTTTCTTTGTCATGATGGGCAAGGCAGTTGATTGGAAGAGCTCTAGGCAGAGCACTATTGAACAATCTACAATAAAAGCAGAATACATTGTTGACTGAGAAGCTGCTCAGAAAGCTGTCTGGATAAGAAAGTTTGTTGTTATACTCAGAGTAGTACACAACATTTAATCTTCTATAATATGTAATGTGATAGTTCGAGTGTTAATATACTTTTGAAAGAATCACATGTACATGAAAGTATCTGGCACATTCTTCAAAAGTTTGACTACATTCATTAAGTCATTAAGAGGAATGTTATTCTTAAAGGTTCATACTAATGATAATGTGACTGACCCGTTCATGAAGCCCATGATGCACAACAAGCATGATGATCATTCTAGTAATACCGGACTTCGTTATGCTACTGATCTTTTTCATTTGTAATTTAGTATTTGGATATTTTTGGAATATTAAGCAGTTTTATATTAATGAATTGATATATAGTTGGTATGATCGTTTTCATTTATATCACTGTGTTCTATATTATCATGTTTAATCCGTGAATAATTGTTGATTATTCAAAATCTCCATAATCGGTCATGTTATGGGAATAACATGAATTAAGATTAATGTGAAATTTTGGTTATATTCATTGATGATGAATAGTTAACTTGTTGAGACCAAAATTCATATGTATTCATTGATGATGAATATTGGAGTGACCCAACCATGAGATGTCACTACATGGATCGTAGTCAGTAGTAAATCTTTTAGTGATTATGTCTTTGTGTCCTTAGACTTGAGATGCACTCCCGTCTTGATGAGTGTAGCATTGTACTTTGATATGATTAAACGTTGTCCTAAATAAGGCTGTTATAAAGGCCATTATTGGGTATAATGTAAAGTTCGTGATAGACACGTGTATACAATATATGATTTGTTCCTCTAAAATTTTTGGAGTTAGATACTTTTTGAGCTCATCGATGAATGAATAAGATATTTGTGTGGCCGCACCCAGATGTAATTAAGATGATACTTAATTATTTTGGTGATCTAATTCAGTTCTAAGATCGAGAAACAAAATTGTTAAACAAATGAGAATGACCGATGATCCATATCTCAAGTTTAACTAAAGTATCTGAAACAAAAGGACGAATGACATTTAAAACTTACCATAAACAGTTTCGAGAAACTACCCTCACATGAATTTGAGGACAATGACGTGTTGCTAGACGCTTACCATTGTTTGTATAGTTACTTAGTGTTGTGTCATGCACAAGTGGGAGTCTGTAGGATTAATGTGCAAGGTACAACATAGGGATGAGTAAAAATCTCGAAAAACCAAAACCGAACCGGTACCGTACCGGTACCGCAAATTGTTACCGATAGCGATTCGTTTTCAGTTTCGGTTCTTGATTTTGAGTAAATTCGGTTTCGGTACAATCGGGATCGGTACCGGTTCGGTACGGGAAAATACCGATTTTTTTTACAAGCAAAGCATCAATTTTTTATAATAAAAAGGTTATGGATTACAATACGCCCAACTAGAAATGGGTCGAAGTTTGAGTTATTTTCAATATTTACGTCCATGAAATTACGTCATGCATGTACAGAATGAGGTCATGAATATTACAGTATATAAGTAACATTTGTGATTTGAATACACTGCCATTTTCCAACAATAATTATCAAAAGTAGCATTGTTAATGAATGAGCAGCTTATGTGCATAAATCCAAGACAAACTCTTAGTTTTCAAGTTTCCAGAGTACCATCTCTGATTTAAGCCCCAATTTAAACATCACGGGTACTAAAATCTTCATTTTTGTACAAAACTTCGGTACCATTCGGTACTATACCGAAAATTCCCGTACCGGTACCACTTTCTAAAATCGGTTCGGTATTCGGTTCTTGATTTTGGACAATTTCGGTTTCGGTACAGTTCGGTACGGTACCCGTAACGATCTCATCCCTAGTACAACATATAACTATATGACCAACTTCATTTGAGCCTTCGGGGTCACACACATATACACCTAGACGTCAAATGAAATATATATATATATATATATATATATATATATATATATATATATATATATATATATATATATATATATATATATATATATATATATATATATATATATGATGTATATATATTACTCAAGTAACAGTAAATCGAAATTAATTAATTTACTATTCACATGAAAGTGACAGAAACTATTAATTATAAGTTACATAACATATCCCTAAAGTATTTGAGAAATACGACTTTTTAAAATCAAATTAAACGAAATATGAGATTTTGGGAATCTATATAGATAGAAACAAAATAACTTTGTACGCGTTTTGTTTAATGGACTTCACAATTTAATGTTTACTTTTACACATATATTATAAATATAAGCATTGATTGGTTTTTGGAAGAGTAAGTCAGACAAAAAGAAAAGGAAACACATACATCGCAAATCAAATGAACTTTTTTTATCTCATCCTTGGCTCTTTAATTCGTGAAATTAATTAGCATGAAGAGGTGCTTAAGTGTTCTTGCAAACAAGAGTTATACGGAGTATTATATATTGTTTTATTATAATAATTTAATTATTATAATAAGTTACTTGGGTTTGGACTAGCATCCATTGACGGTCGTTTGAAGTGTAGTGTGGACTATCCTAAGAGACGGTCATATTTTTGATCGTAGGTTTCTCTCCTTCAATCAGTTTCTTCAAGAAATGTATATCGTTTACTCACTTTGTGAATTACATATTTTGACAATTATTAGTGGTGTAACTGGATCTTATTGGGATAAATTAATCGTGTGCATGTTTCATTAAATATATGAATATTTAATCTTGTAAATGTTTTATGAAATAATAAAAGATTATTATTTAAACTATCTGCTGCGTTAATCTGATTTAAAAGTACACACGATTTTTCAACACAAATTTGGACTCAAGCTTCTCAAGGGTCATTTGAGTAATTCGTTAGAAATTAGAGGTATAAAAAAAGGTACCAATATGGTCATGTTATTTAAGAAGAGGGGGTATGTTTTGTGGTAAATGTCCATGTAAATTCCTTGGTGGATAAGTTGACATCTTGGTCCCACAAATTTAAATCAAAGTTTTATGTTTTTTTTTTCTCCCAACCAAATATTTTGGTTCTAGTGCTCATAAACATAGGTTCGGAGTTAGACATGGTAAAACAACTGTTTGTAGTTTGTACAACCTCGAAGTGATAATTTGTAACCGTTATATTTATCCCAAGTTAATAATAAACTAGAAAATTCTTATAAGATAAAACCAATAAGGATCGTTGTTGTAGACCAAACAAAATTGTTAAGTTCAATCTGAGTAATTCTAAACCGATGTTTGTGGGTGATTAAGTCCCCATAATAATCCTAAACTGATGTAAAATAAAAAATTACATGATGAGCTTGTAAGCTACTTAAGTTATTTACTATCTCTACATAGGCTACTTAAGTTATTTACTATCTCTACATGTTTTGATGGTATTCACGAATCTAAGAAAAAATGTCCAAATTATAGGTCTAATAACTATTCACCTCATATTTGATGTAACTCGAAATCAACCTCATGTTTAATTTATAATGAGTTGGGGTGACCTCGCGCGTCACAAGAATGTTAATTAACTTTGATTGAAAAAAGAGATGAACTAATAGAAATGAAGGAAAAAGACAGAATAATGCACTTATAGAAATAATAATAACAATAATTATTATAGTTAATTTGTAATAAGTCAAAAGTTATATGATCTTTGTAATAAGTGAAAATGTTAAAAATAATAATAATTATGGTTGATTTTTAAGTAAAAGTTGTGAGGTTGATTTGTAATAGGTGAGAAAATAACTATCACCAATTTTTTGTTTTACTTTCTGTTTTGTCAAAAGGAAAGACCCAAATGACCTATCAATAAAGTAAGACGTAAATAAACGATCGGTACAAACTATTTTTGTACAAACCAATTAATAAAATAGAAAAAATATATAATAACAATAGTGATGAATAGTTAATAAAAAGTGACAAGTTATGTGGTTGATTTGTAGTAAGTGAAATTTTTTGTGGTTGAATTAAAAAATGTGAAAAGTTTTGTGGTTATTTTGTAAAAAAGTTAAAAAAAAAAAAAATGTATTAATTTAAGCTATGTAGTTGATTTGTAGTGAGTAAAGTTTTGTGGACGATTTGTAAAAAATGTAAAAACTTTTGTGGTTGATTTGTAAAAAGTGTGAAAATTTTTTTAGCTGATTCGTAAAAAGTGAAAAATTTTATGTTAATTGTTAAAGCTGAAAAATTATGTGTTACGGAGTAATTTGTAAGAGTTTAAAAGTACACTATTTATCATTTTGTGTTTTTAAAAAATGAGTAAAATTCAAATCATGTGGTTTATTTGTAGTAAGTGAAAAGTATTGTGGTTGATTTATAAAAAGTGTGAATAGTTTTGTTGTTAATTTGTAAAAAGTGAAAAGTTTTGTGTTAATTTGTAAAAAGTACACTATTTATCATTTTGTATTTTAGAAAAAGTTGTGTTAATTTGTAAAAGTTGAAGAAATGTATTTTTAATTTATAAAAGTTGAAAAATTGTGTGTTAATTTGTAAAAATTTAAATAAAACCATTTATCGTTTGGTGTTTTAGAAAAAGTTGTGTTAATTTGTAAAATATGAAAATATGTGTTTTAAATTGTAAAAGTACCCTATTTATTTTTGTGTTTGATAAGGACTGAGGAGTAATGTTATATTAAGATTTATCCAAGTGTAACGTCACATGTATATACAATATATACGTCAGTGCCGCTAAAAATAAACTTTTCATCACGCTTACCTTCTATTTCTTTAACGACACTATCCGCATCACTCATAAGAGACCTAACCACCTTCGCGATCATATGTCACTCATACACGCGTTAAGAAGAAACCAAAAGCGGGACATTCGTGGCAGTACGTTTGAAGGTCGGGAAAACCCCACTCCGATAAGCTAATTTTTTACAGTACTAATTAGATCTCGGCCCTTCGAATCGAAACTGCGCATACTTGCTAAGGACAAACAGGCCGCTCCTCGTATACCACTCAGACAATGCCTCGATGATCACGTTTACCTCGTTAAATATAATTCTTATGACTTTTTTTTGCAAAATGTTGAACTGAATAATGATTACAAGTATTGTGACATGAAACATCATTGAACCACTTGAAATGTTAATAAAGAATAGACAGTGATAAATTCAACACAAAAATTGATAAATTCACAATTTTTATGCATTGACGAGTTCAACAGCACGACTCATCAATTTATAAAGGTGACGAATTTAATAATTTTGATGTTGAATTTATCATTATTGTAAGATTACTCTTATCCATTACATCTTTCATACAAGGGCGTTGTGCTACATCAACGCCACCTTAGTAACTTTTCACTTCACTTAACCCATCATACTCTACTAGTATCCATGACATCTGTCATACAATCACGTTGACCTCACTTTTAATATTATTTAATTATTATGATTATTATTATTATTGTTACTGTTATTAATATTATATTATTGTTATTATTTTTTATAAAGTGTTTTTATATTTAAGTATAAATAAAAAATATAATTAAAAAATTAAAAAAAAATATATTAAAATAAAAATTGTGGTGGAGGTACGAAACCCGCGAAACCGAATTGTGGAGGAGCGTAACCGACGAAATGTTGTGCAGGTCAGTACTCCGTGAAACCCAATTTTTGTTGGGAGAAATCTTGTCGGGAAGATGATCCCGACCTTGGAATGAAAATAATGTGTTGCGCGGTATGTTGGAGTAACGATTGTGCTTGGAGGTTGCTCGGTAGTTTTTATTATTATTTTTGTTTGTTTTTTTCCAACATTTTAGAGTTTCGAATGAAATATGAGGAAAAAAAATATTTGTTTTGGTTGTGTTTGGAATGAGATAGTTTGAAGTGAACCATATGACATTATAAACCCAAACACATTTTCATAGCTTTAAGTTGTACTCCGTACCGCAAGCAGTATGTAGTAGTCAAAAAACCATAATACCCTTTTCAAATAAAAAATGTTCGCGAACAATAAAAACATATTCTTGTTCTTGATATAATCAAAATAATGGTTGAAAATGTTAATTGAATATTTAAGTTTTAAAATAAAAAAGAATAAAAAATATCAAAATATACGTTAACCTCTAAGTTTTTTTTTTTTTTTTTTTATTATTATTATTATTCAAATTCTAATGTCTAGAACATACTGAAATGTGTCAAACAACGACAAATGATTCCACGCTACATCAACCGCGGGCTCCACGCGACCGTTAGTTTCAACGTCGTTGAATCGCTTGACCAACGTTGGCTCAAAGGCAATGCCGTTACTAGTAGTCTAAGGGTGTGTTTGGCACACCGGCTTATTGAAGTTTATGAGAGCTTACGGGAGCTTGAGCTTATAATTTTAATAAGCTCCAAGTTATAAGTTTTGTTTGGTCGACATAAAAAGTATAGCTTATGAAAATCATAAGCTGTTAAAAAATAAGCTACTTGAAGTAGCTTATGAAAAAAGTAGAGCTTATGAACTGAAATAGAAAAAAGTAGAGCTTATGAACTGAAATATAAGCTCCAGCTAGTTTACAAAACACTTATAAAAAATAATAAACTTCAGCTACTAGCTTTAAAAATAAGCTACAGCTTCAGCTCTAGCGTGTTGTAACGTTGTCAAAGGGACGAGGGTTACATAATGACCAACAGTCTCGTAATAACCTAAAAACCTCATTTCTTACCCCAATTACCGACTCCGTCACTTGTGTGAACGTTTTGTTTAATAGTTGTAGCCCGATGTTCTTTTCCTCACTTTGGTGAGAAGCGAACATTACTAATCCGTAACCATAGCATGCTTCTTTATGTTGCATGTTAGCCGCTTTTTCTAAATCATGAAGTCCTATATTCGGATACATTGAGTCAAAATAATTTCTTAACCCGTTGCGTAAAATAGCATTTGGGTTCCCCGCAATATATGCGTCAAAGTAAACACATCGTAACTTATGGGTTTCCCAATGTGATATCCCCCATCTTTCAAACGAAAGTCTCTTATAAACCAAGACATTCTTGGAACGTTCTTCGAATGTCTTACAAACTGATTTCGCCGTAAATAGTTGTGCCGAAGAATTCTGACCGACTCTAGACAAGATTTCATCAATCATGTCTCCGGGTAGGTCTCTTAAAATATTGGGTTGTCTATCCATTTTGTGTTTTTATATTGTAAAATAGACAAGAGTTAGATTCATAAAAAAAAATACATATTAATACAAGCAATTTTTGCATATATCATAAAGCATAAGCACACTATATTACATATATTACACCACACGAATACAACTATCTTATTCCGACTCGCTCGTTTCTTCTTCTTCGGTTTTGGTTCGTTTTGCCAAGTTTCTAGGGATATATGATGTTTCCCTAATACGAGCTGTCGTTTTCCACAACGGTTTAGAAAAACCTGGTGGTTTAGAGGTTCTCGGGTCATTGTTACAACTTAAGGGCTTCGGGGGTTGACGATACATATAAAGTTCATAGGGGTTGGAATTAGATTTCTCTATTTTTATGCCCTTTCCCTTATTATTTTCTTTTGCCTTTTTAATTCAGTTGGGGTAATTTCTATAACATTATCGGAATTCTCGTCGGAATCCGATTCATCGGAGAATTGGTAATCCTCCCAATATTTTGCTTCCTTGGCGGAAACACCATTGACCATAATTAACCTTGGTCGGTTGGTTGAGGATTTTCTTTTACTTAACCGTTGTATTATTTCCCCCACCGGTTCTGAAATGTCCCGTTCTTATTGATTAAAAACGTTCCATATTAATTGATTTCGTTGCGAGGTTTTGACCTCTATATGAGATGTTTTTCAAAGACTGCATTCATTTTTAAAACAAACCATAACCTTTATTTCATAAATAAAGGTTTAAAAAGCTTTACGTAGATTATCAAATAATGATAATCTAAAATATCCTGTTTACACACGACCATTACATAATGGTTTACAATACAAATATGTTACATCGAAATCAGTTTCTTGAATGCAGTTTTTACACAATATCATAAAAACATGGACTCCAAATCTTGTACTTATTTTAGTATGCAACAGCGGAAGCTCTTAATATTCACCTGAGAATAAACATGCTTTAAACGTCAACAAAAATGTTGGTGAGTTATAGGTTTAACCTATATATATCAAATCGTAACAATAGACCACAAGATTTCATATTTCAATACACATCCCATACATAGAGATAAAAATCATTCATATGGTGAACACCTGGTAACCGACAATAACAAGATGCATATATAAGAATATCCCCATCATTCCGGGACACCCTTCGGATATGATATAAATTTCGAAGTACTAAAGCATCCGGTACTTTGGATGGGGTTTGTTAGGCCCGATAGATCTATCTTTAGGATTCGCGTCAATTAGGGTGTCTGTTCCCTAATTCTTAGATTACCAGACTTAATAAAAAGGGGCATATTCGATTTCGATAATTCAACCATAGAATGTAGTTTCACGTACTTGTGTCTATTTTGTAAATCATTTATAAAACCTGCATGTATTCTCATCCCAAAAATATTAGATTTTAAAAGTGGGACTATAACTCACTTTCACAGATTTTTACTTCGTCGGGAAGTAAGACTTGGCCACTGTTGATTCACGAACCTATAACAATATATACATATATATTAAAGTATGTTCAAAATATATTTACAACACTTTTAATATATTTTGATGTTTTAAGTTTATTAAGTCAGCTGTCCTCGTTAGTAACCTATAACTAGTTGTCCACAGTTAGATGTACAGAAATAAATCGATAAATATTATCTTGAATCAATCCACGACCCAGTGTATACGTATCTCAGTATTGATCACAACTCAAACTATATATATTTTGGAATCAACCTCAACCCTGTATAGCTAACTCCAACATTCACATATAGAGTGTCTATGGTTGTTCCGAAATATATATAGATGTGTCGACATGATAGGTCGAAACATTGTATACGTGTCTATGGTATCTCAAGATTACATAATATATAATACAAGTTGATTAAGTTATGGTTGGAATAGATTTGTTACCAATTTTCACGTAGCTAAAATGAGAAAAATTATCCAATCTTGTTTTACCCATAACTTCTTCATTTTAAATCCGTTTTGAGTGAATCAAATTGCTATGGTTTCATATTGAACTCTATTTTATGAATCTAAACAAAAAAAGTATAGGTTTCTAGTCGGAAAAATAAGTTACAAGTCGTTTTTGTAAAGGTAGTCATTTCAGTCGAAAGAACGACGTCTAGATGACCATTTTAGAAAACATACTTCCACTTTGAGTTTAACCATAATTTTTGGATATAGTTTCATGTTCATAATAAAAATCATTTTCTCAGAATAACAACTTTTAAATCAAATTTTATCATAGTTTTTAATTAACTAACCCAAAACAGCCCGCGGTGTTACTACGACGGCGTAAATCCGGTTTTACGGTGTTTTTCGTGTTTCCAGGTTTTAAATCATTAAGTTAGCATATCATATAGATATAGAACATGTGTTTAGTTGATTTTAAAAGTCAAGTTAGAAGGATTAACTTTTGTTTGCGAACAAGTTTAGAATTAACTAAACTATGTTCTAGTGATTACAAGTTTAAACCTTCGAATAAGATAGCTTTATATGTATGAATCGAATGATGTTATGAACATCATTACTACCTTAAGTTCCTTGGATGAACCTACTGGAAAAGAGAAAAATGGATCTAGCTTCAATGGATCCTTGGATGGCTCAAAGTTCTTGAAGCAAAATCATGACACGAAAACAAGTTCAAGTAAGATCATCACTTGAAATAAGATTGTTATAGTTATAGAAATTGAACCAAAATTTGAATATGATTATTACCTTGTATTAGAATGATAACCTACTGTAAGAAACAAAGATTTCTTGAGGTTGGATGATCACCTTACAAGATTGGAAGTGAGCTAGCAAACTTGAAAGTATTCTTGATTTTATGAAACTAGAACTTTTGGAATTTATGAAGAACACTTAGAACTTGAAGATAGAACTTGAGAGAGTTCAATTAGATGAATAAAATTGAAGAATGAAAGTGTTTGTAGGTGTTTTTGGTCGTTGGTGTATGGATTAGATATAAAGGATATGTAATTTTGTTTTCATGTAAATAAGTCATGAATGATTACTCATATTTTTGTAATCTTATGAGATATTTCATGCTAGTTGCCAAATGATGGTTCCCACATGTGTTAGGTGACTCACATGGGCTGCTAAGAGCTGATCATTGGAGTGTATATACCAATAGTACATACATCTAAAAGCTATGTATTGTACGAGTACGAATACGGGTGCATACGAGTAGAATTGTTGATGAAACTGAACGAGAATGTAATTGTAAGCATTTTTGTTAAGTAGAAGTATTTTGATAAGTGTATTGAAGTCTTTCAAAAGTGTATAAATACATATTAAAACACTACATGTATATACATTTTAACTGAGTCGTTAAGTCATCGTTAGTCGTTACATGTAAGTGTTGTTTTGAAACCTTTAGGTTAACGATCTTGTTAAATGTTGTTAACCCAATGTTTATAATATCAAAAGAGATTTTAAATTATTATATTATCATGATATTATGATGTACGAATATCTCTTAATATGATATATATACATTAAATGTCGTTACAACGATAAACGTTACATATATGTCTCGTTTCAAAATCATTAAGTTAGTAGTCTTGTTTTTACATATGTAGTTCATTGTTAATATAATTAATGATATGTTTACTTATCATAATATCATGTTAACTATATATATAACCATATATATGTCATCATATAGTTTTTTTACAAGTTTTAACGTTCGTGAATCACCGGTCAACTTGGGTGGTCAATTGTCTATATGAAACATATTTCAATTAATCAAGTCTTAACAAGTTTGATTGCTTAACATGTTGGAAACATTTAATCATGTAAATATCAATCTCAATTAATATATATAAACATGGAAAAGTTCGGGTCACTACAGTACCTACCCGTTAAATAAATTTCGTCCCGAAATTTTAAGCTGTTGAAGGTGTTGACGAATCTTCTGGAAATAGATGCGGGTATTTCTTCTTCATCTGATCTTCACGCTCCCAGGTGAACTCGGGTCCTCTACGAGCATTCCATCGAACCTTAACAATTGGTATCTTGTTTTGCTTAAGTCTTTTAACCTCACGATCCATTATTTCTACGGGTTCTTCGATGAATTGAAGTTTTTCGTTGATTTGGATTTCATCTAACGGAATAGTGAGATCTTCTTTAGCAAAACATTTCTTTAAATTCGAGACGTGGAAAGTGTTATGTACAGCCGCGAGTTGTTGAGGTAACTCTAGTCGGTAAGCTACTGGTCCGACACGATCAATAATCTTGAATGGTCCAATATACCTTGGATTTAATTTCCCTCGTTTACCAAATCGAACAACGCCTTTCCAAGGTGCAACTTTAAGCATGACCATCTCTCCAATTTCAAATTCTATATCTTTTCTTTTAATGTCAGCGTAGCTCTTTTGTCGACTTTGGGCGGTTTTCAACCGTTGTTGAATTTGGATGATCTTCTCGGTAGTTTCTTGTATAATCTCCGGACCCGTAATCTGTCTATCCCCCACTTCACTCCAACAAATCGGAGACCTGCACTTTCTACCATAAAGTGCTTCAAACGGCGCCATCTCAATGCTTGAATGGTAGCTGTTGTTGTAGGAAAATTCTGCTAACGGTAGATGTCGATCCCAACTGTTTCCGAAATGAATAACACATGCTCGTAGCATGTCTTCAAGCGTTTGTATTGTCCTTTCGCTCTGCCCATCAGTTTGTGGATGATAGGCAGTACTCATGTCTAGACGAGTTCCTAATGCTTGCTGTAATGTCTGCCAGAATCTTGAAATAAATCTGCCATCCCTATCAGAGATAATAGAGATTGGTATTCCATGTCTGGAGACGACTTCCTTCAAATACAGTCGTGCTAACTTCTCCATCTTGTCATCTTCTCTTATTGGCAGGAAGTGTGCTGATTTGGTGAGACGATCAACTATTACCCAAATAGTATCAAAACCACTTGCAGTCCTTGGCAATTTAGTGATGAAATCCATGGTAATGTTTTCCCATTTCCATTCCGGGATTTCGGGTTGTTGAAGTAGACCTGATGGTTTCTGATGCTCAGCTTTGACCTTAGAACACGTCAAACATTCTCCTACGTATTTAGCAACATCGGCTTTCATACCCGGCCACTAAAAATGTTTCTTGAGATCCTTGTACATCTTCCCCGTTCCAGGATGTATTGAGTATCTGGTTTTATGAGCTTCTCTAAGTACCATTTCTCTCATATCTCCAAATTTTGGTACCCAAATCCTTTCAGCCCTATACCGGGTTCCGTCTTCCCGAATATTAAGATGCTTCTCCGATCCTTTGGGTATTTCATCCTTTAAATTTCCCTCTTTTAAAACTCCTTGTTGCGCCTCCTTTATTTGAGTAGTAATGTTATTATGAATCATTATATTCATAGATTTTACTCGAATGGGTTCTCTGTCCTTCCTGCTCAAGGCATCGGCTACCACATTTGCCTTCCCCGGGTGGTAACGAATCTTAAAGTCGTAATCATTCAATAATTCAATCCACCTACGCTGCCTCATATTCAGTTGTTTCTGATTAAATATGTGTTGAAGACTTTTGTGGTCGGTATATATAATACTTTTGACCCCATATAAGTAGTGCCTCCAAGTCTTTAATGCAAAAACAACCGCGCCTAATTCCAAATCATGCGTCGTATAATTTTGTTCGTGAATCTTCAATTGTCTAGACGCATAAGCAATCACCTTCGTTCGTTGCATTAATACACAACCGAGACCTTGCTTTGATGCATCACAATAAATCACAAAATCATCATTCCCTTCAGGCAATGACAATATAGGTGCCGTAGTTAGCTTTTTCTTCAATAACTGAAACGCTTTCTCTTGTTCATCATTCCATTCAAATTTCTTCCCTTTATGCGTTAATGCAGTCAAGGGTTTTGCTATTCTGGAAAAGTCTTGGATGAACCTTCTGTAGTAACCAGCTAGTCCTAAAAACTGGCGTATGTGTTTCGGAGTTTTCGGGGTTTCCCACTTTTCAACAGTTTCTATCTTTGCCGGATCCACCTTAATACCTTCTTTGTTCACTATGTGACCGAGGAATTGAACTTCTTCCAACCAAAATGCACACTTTGAAAACTTAGCGTACAATTCTTCCTTCCTCAATACTTCTAACACCTTTCTCAAATGTTCACCGTGTTCTTGGTCATTCTTTGAGTAAATAAGTATGTCATCAATGAAAACAATGACAAACTTGTCAAGGTATGGTCCACACACTCGGTTCATAAGGTCCATGAACACAGCTGGTGCATTAGTTAAACCAAACGGCATGACCATAAACTCGTAATGACCGTAACGTGTTCTGAAAGCAGTCTTTGGAATATCATCTTCTTTCACCCGCATTTGATGATACCCGGAACGTAAGTCAATCTTTAAATAAACAGACGAGCCTTGTAGTTGATCAAATAAGTCGTCGATTCTCGGTAGTGGGTAGCGGTTCTTGATGGTAAGTTTGTTCAACTCTCGGTAGTCGATACACAACCTGAATGTACCATCTTTCTTCTTGACAAACAAAACAGGAGCTCCCCACGGTGATGTGCTTGGTCGAATGAAACCACGCTCTAAAAGTTCTTGTAATTGCCTTTGCAGTTCTTTCATCTCGCTGGGTGCGAGTCTGTAAGGAGCACGAGCTATTGGTGCAGCTCCTGGTACAAGATCTATTTGAAATTCAATGGATCGATGTGGGGGTAATCCCGGTAATTCTTTCGGAAATACATCGGGAAATTCTTTTGCAATGGGAACATCATTGATGCTCTTTTCTTCAGTTTGTACTTTCTCGACGTGTGCTAGAACAGCATAGCAACCTTTTCTTATTAGTTTTTGTGCCTTCAAATTACTAATAAGATGTAGCTTCGTGTTGCCCTTTTCTCCGTACACCATTAAGGGTTTTCCTTTTTCTCGTATAATGCGAATTGCATTTTCGTAACAAACGATCTCCGCTTTCACTTCTTTCAACCAGTCCATACCGATTATCACATCAAAACTCCCTAACTCTACTGGTATCAAATCAATCTTAAATGTTTCGCTAACCAGTTTAATTTCTCGATTCCGACATATATTATATGCTGAAATTAATTTACCACTTGCTAATTCGAGTAAAAATTTACTATCCAAAGGCGTCAATGGACAACTTAATTTAGCACAAAAATCTCTACTCATATAGCTTCTATCCGCACCCGAATCAAATAAAACGTAAGCAGATTTATTGTCAATAAGAAACGTACCCGTAACAAGCTCCGGGTCTTCCTGTGCCTCTACCGCATTAATATTGAAAACTCTTCCACGGCCTTGTCCATTCGTGTTCTCCTGGTTCGGGCAATTTCTAATAATGTGGCCTGGTTTTCCACATTTATAACAAACTACATTGGCATAACTTGCTCCGACACTACTTGCTCCGCCATTACTCGTTCCGACACCATTTGTTCCTTTCGTTCTATTAACCCCTGGTCCGTAGACCTCACACTTCGCCGCGCTATGACCATTTCTTTTACACTTGTTGCAAAATTTGGTGCAGAACCCCGAGTGATTCTTTTCACACCTTTGGCATAGCTGCTTCTGATTGTTGTTGTTGTTGCGGTTATTATTGTTGTTGGGATGATTGTTGTAGTTGCTGTTGTTGTTGTTGTTGTTGGGCCGTTTGTTGTAGTTGCGATTGATGTTGCGATTGTTGGGATAATTGTTGCGATTATTGTTGTAATTGCTGTTGTTGTTGTATTGGTGATTCTTATCACCGTTTTCCTCCCACTTTCTTTTGACTTGCTTCACATTGGCCTCTTCAGCAGTCTGTTCTTTAATTCTTTCTTCAATCTGGTTCACTAGTTTGTGAGCCATTCTACATGCCTGTTGTATGGAGGCGGGCTCGTGTGAACTTATATCTTCTTGGATTCTTTCCGGTAATCCTTTCACAAACGCGTCGATCTTCTCTTCCTCATCTTCGAATGCTCCCGGACACAATAGGCACAATTCTGTGAATCGTCTTTCGTACGTGGTAATATCAAATCCTTGGGTTCGTAACCCTCTAAGTTCTGTCTTGAGCTTATTGACCTCGGTTCTGGGACGGTACTTCTCGTTCATCAAGTGCTTGAATGCTGACCACGGTAGTGCGTACGCATCATCTTGTCCCACTTGCTCTAGATAGGTATTCCACCATGTTAACGCAGAACCTGTGAAGGTATGCGTAGCGTACTTCACTTTGTCCTCTTCAGTACACTTACTTATGGCAAACACCGATTCAACCTTCTCGGTCCACCGTTTCAATCCGATCGGTCCTTCGGTTCCATCAAATTCCAAAGGTTTGCAGGCAGTGAATTCTTTGTAAGTGCATCCTACACGATTTCCTGTACTGCTAGATCCAAGGTTATTGTTGGTATGTAGCGCAGCCTGTACTGCGGCTATGTTTGAAGCTAGAAAAGTACGGAATTCCTCTTCATTCATATTCACGGTATGTCGAGTAGTCGGTGCCATTTCCTTCAAAATAGTCAAATGGAACAAGTTAATCATACAGAATATTAAGAGTAGTTAATAGTATTTCGTAGCATAATATGAACTCATTTATAAAAGCTTTTTCTTCATATTAGCGTTTTATAAGTTTAAATTCGGGTAGTACCTACCCGTTAAGTTCATACTTAGTAGCTAATATACAATTCAACTACTACAATTCTATATGAAAAACTGATTATAATAATATTTCGCGTTCAACTTTTATACAATATTTTACAAACTTACAATACCGCTTATTTTACATAAAGCATGAAATATAGCACACAATAACTTTGATACAAGATAGTTGTGAAGACAATTCTAGCTAGTACACAAGTCGTTCAGCAAAGGCAATAAAGATACGTAATTCATACGTCCAGAAACAAGTCATGCATTCTGGTTTTACTAGGACTACTTCCCATCCTTGGTCTTGTGCAACATAACCGTTATGGCCGTTGATAAGACAGCGTGTTGTAACGTCATCAAAGGGACGAGGGTTACGTAATGTCCAACAGTCCCGTAATAATCTAAAAACCTCATTTCTTACCCCAATTACCGACTCCGTCACTTGTGGAAACGTTTTGTTTAATAGTTGTAGCCCGATGTTCTTGTTCTCACTTTGGTGAGAAGCGAACATTACTAATCCGTAAGCATAACATGCTTCTTTATGTTGCATGTTAGCCGCTTTTTCTAAATCACGAAGTCCAATATTCGGATATATTGAGTCAAAATAATTTCTTAACCCGTTGCGTAAAATAGCATTTGGGTTCCCCGCAATATATGCGTCAAAGTAAACACATCGTAATTTATGGGTTTCCCAATGTGATATCCCCCATCTTTCAAACGAAAGTCTCTTATAAACCAAGACATTCTTGGAACGTTCTTCGAATGTCTTACAAACTGATCTCGCCTTAAATAGTTGTGCCGAAGAATTCTGGCCGACTCTAGACAAGATTTCATCAATCATGTCTCCGGGTAGGTCTCTTAAAATATTGGGTTGTCTATCCATTTTGTGTTTTTAAACTGTAAAATAGACAAGAGTTAGTTTCATAAAAAAATACTTATTAATACAAGCAATTTTTACATATATCATAAAGCATAAGAACACTATATTACATATATTACACCACACGAATACAACTATCTTATTCCGACTCGTTCGTTTCTTCTTCTTCGGTTTTGGTTCGTTTTGCCAAGTTTCTAGGGATATATGATGTTCCCCTAATACGAGCCGTCGTTGTCCACATTGGTTTAGAAAAACCTGGTGGTTTAGAGGTTCCCGGGTCATTGTTACAACTTAAGGACTTCGGGGGTTGACGATACATATAAAGTTCATCGGGGTTGGAATTAGATTTCTCTATTTTTATGCCCTTTCCCTTATTATTTTCTTTTGCCTTTTTAAATTCAGTTGGGGTAATTTCTATAACATCATCGGAATTCTCGTCGAAATCCGATTCATCGGAGAATTGGTAATCCTCCCAATATTTTGCTTCCTTGGCGGAAACACCATTGACCATAATTAACTTTGGTCGGTTGGTTGAGGATTTTCTTTTACTTAACCGTTTTATTATTTCCCCCACCGGTTCTATTTCTTCATCCGGTTCTGATTCGTCTTCCGGTTCCGATTCTTCTTCCGGTTCCGACTCTTCTTCCGGTTCCTCTTCGGGAACTTGTGAATCAGTCCACAAATCATTCCAATTTACATTTGACTCTTCATTATTATTAGGTGAGTCAATGGGACTTGTTCTAGAGGTAGACATCTATCACATAATATCAAACACGTTAAGAGATTAATATATCACATAATATTCATATGTTAAAAATATATAGTTTCCAACAAAAATGTTAAGCAATCATTTTTAAAGAAAACACGGTCGAAGTCCAGACTCACTAATGCATCCTAACAAACTCGATAAGACACACTAATGCAAATTTTCTGGTTCTCTAAGACCAACGCTCTGATACCAACTGAAATGTCCCGTTCTTATTGATTAAAAACGTTCCATATTAATTGATTTCGTTGCGAGGTTTTGACCTCTATATGAGATGTTTTTCAAAGACTGCATTCATTTTTAAAACAAACCATAACCTTTATTTCATAGATAAAGGTTTTAAAAAGCTTTACGTAGATTATCAAATAATGATAATCTAAAATATCCTGTTTACACACGACCATTACATAATGGTTTACAATACAAATATGTTACATCGAAATCAGTTTCTTGAATGCAGTTTTTACACAATATCATAAAAACATGGACTCCAAATCTTGTACTTATTTTAGTATGCAACAGCGGAAGCTCTTAATATTCACCTGAGAATAAACATGCTTTAAACGTCAACAAAAATGTTGGTGAGTTATAGGTTTAACCTATATATATCAAATCGTAACAATAGACCACAAGATTTCATATTTCAATACACATCCCATACATAGAGATAAAAATCATTCATATGGTGAACACCTGGTAACCGACAATAACAAGATGCATATATAAGAATATCCCCATCATTCCGGGACACCCTTCGGATATGATATAAATTTCGAAGTACTAAAGCATCCGGTACTTTGGATGGGGTTTGTTAGGCCCGATAGATCTATCTTTAGGATTCGCGTCAATTAGGGTGTCTGTTCCCTAATTCTTAGATTACCAGACTTAATAAAAAGGGGCATATTCGATTTCGATAATTCAACCATAGAATGTAGTTTCACGTACTTGTGTCTATTTTGTAAATCATTTATAAAACCTGCATGTATTCTCATCCCAAAAATATTAGATTTTAAAAGTGGGACTATAACTCACTTTCACAGATTTTTACTTCGTCGGGAAGTAAGACTTGGCCACTGTTGATTCACGAACCTATAACAATATATACATATATATTAAAGTATGTTCAAAATATATTTACAACACTTTTAATATATTTTGATGTTTTAAGTTTATTAAGTCAGCTGTCCTCGTTAGTAACCTATAACTAGTTGTCCACAGTTAGATGTACAGAAATAAATCGATAAATATTATCTTGAATCAATCCACGACCCAGTGTATACGTATCTCAGTATTGATCACAACTCAAACTATATATATTTTGGAATCAACCTCAACCCTGTATAGCTAACTCCAACATTCACATATAGAGTGTCTATGGTTGTTCCGAAATATATATAGATGTGTCGACATGATAGGTCGAAACATTGTATACGTGTCTATGGTATCTCAAGATTACATAATATATAATACAAGTTGATTAAGTTATGGTTGGAATAGATTTGTTACCAATTTTCACGTAGCTAAAATGAGAAAAATTATCCAATCTTGTTTTACCCATAACTTCTTCATTTTAAATCCGTTTTGAGTGAATCAAATTGCTATGGTTTCATATTGAACTCTATTTTATGAATCTAAACAAAAAAAGTATAGGTTTCTAGTCGGAAAAATAAGTTACAAGTCGTTTTTGTAAAGGTAGTCATTTCAGTCGAAAGAACGACGTCTAGATGACCATTTTAGAAAACATACTTCCACTTTGAGTTTAACCATAATTTTTGGATATAGTTTCATGTTCATAATAAAAATCATTTTCTCAGAATAACAACTTTTAAATCAAATTTTATCATAGTTTTTAATTAACTAACCCAAAACAGCCCGCGGTGTTACTACGACGGCGTAAATCCGGTTTTACGGTGTTTTTCGTGTTTCCAGGTTTTAAATCATTAAGTTAGCATATCATATAGATATAGAACATGTGTTTAGTTGATTTTAAAAGTCAAGTTAGAAGGATTAACTTTTTTTTGCGAACAAGTTTAGAATTAACTAAACTATGTTCTAGTGATTACAAGTTTAAACCTTCGAATAAGATAGCTTTATATGTATGAATCGAATGATGTTATGAACATCATTACTACCTTAAGTTCCTTGGATGAACCTACTGGAAAAGAGAAAAATGGATCTAGCTTCAATGGATCCTTGGATGGCTCAAAGTTCTTGAAGCAAAATCATGACACGAAAACAAGTTCAAGTAAGATCATCACTTGAAATAAGATTGTTATAGTTATAGAAATTGAACCAAAATTTGAATATGATTATTACCTTGTATTAGAATGATAACCTACTGTAAGAAACAAAGATTTCTTGAGGTTGGATGATCACCTTACAAGATTGGAAGTGAGCTAGCAAACTTGAAAGTATTCTTGATTTTATGAAACTAGAACTTTTGGAATTTATGAAGAACACTTAGAACTTGAAGATAGAACTTGAGAGAGTTCAATTAGATGAATAAAATTGAAGAATGAAAGTGTTTGTAGGTGTTTTTGGTCGTTGGTGTATGGATTAGATATAAAGGATATGTAATTTTGTTTTCATGTAAATAAGTCATGAATGATTACTCATATTTTTGTAATCTTATGAGATATTTCATGCTAGTTGCCAAATGATGGTTCCCACATGTGTTAGGTGACTCACACGGGCTGCTAAGAGCTGATCATTGGAGTGTATATACCAATAGTACATACATCTAAAAGCTGTGTATTGTACGAGTACGAATACGGGTGCATACGAGTAGAATTGTTGATGAAACTGAACGAGAATGTAATTGTAAGCATTTTTGTTAAGTAGAAGTATTTTGATAAGTGTATTGAAGTCTTTCAAAAGTGTATAAATACATATTAAAACACTACATGTATATACATTTTAACTGAGTCGTTAAGTCATCGTTAGTCGTTACATGTAAGTGTTGTTTTGAAACCTTTAGGTTAACGATCTTGTTAAATGTTGTTAACCCAATGTTTATAATATCAAAAGAGATTTTAAATTATTATATTATCATGATATTATGATGTACGAATATCTCTTAATATGATATATATACATTAAATGTCGTTACAACGATAAACGTTACATATATGTCTCGTTTCAAAATCATTAAGTTAGTAGTCTTGTTTTTACATATGTAGTTCATTGTTAATATAATTAATGATATGTTTACTTATCATAATATCATGTTAACTATATATATAACCATATATATGTCATCATATAGTTTTTTTACAAGTTTTAACGTTCGTGAATCACCGGTCAACTTGGGTGGTCAATTGTCTATATGAAACATATTTCAATTAATCAAGTCTTAACAAGTTTGATTGCTTAACATGTTGGAAACATTTAATCATGTAAATATCAATCTCAATTAATATATATAAACATGGAAAAGTTCGGGTCACTACAGGTTCTATTTCCTCCTCCGGTTCCTCCTCTTCCGGTTCTGATTCTTCTTCCGGTTCTGATTCTTCTTCCGGTTCTTCTTCGGGAACTTGTGAATCAGTCCAATATATATTCGACTCTTCGTTATTATTAGGTGAGTCAATGGGATTTGTGCTAGAGGTAGACATCTATCACACAATATCAAACATGTTAAGAGATTAATATATCACATAATATATACATGTTAATAATATATAGTTTCCAACAAAAATGTTAAGCAATCATTTTTAAAGAAAATACGGTCGAAGTCCAGACTCACTAATGCATCCTAACAAACTCGATAAGACACACTAATGCAAATTTTCTGGTTCTCTAAGACCAACGCTCGGATACCAACTGAAATGTCCCGTTCTTATTGATTAAAAACGTTCCATATTAATTGATTTCGTTGCGAGGTTTTGACCTCTATATGAGACGTTTTTCAAAGACTGCATTCATTTTTAAAACAAACCATAACCTTTATTTCATAAATAAAGGTTTAAAAGGCTTTACGTAGATTATCAAATAATGATAATCTAAAATATCCTGTTTACACACGACCATTACATAATGGTTTACAATACAAATATGTTACATCGAAATCAGTTTCTTGAATGCAGTTTTTACACAATATCATACAAACATGGACTCCAAATCTTGTCCTTATTTTAGTATGCAACAGCGGAAGCTCTTAGTATTCACCTGAGAATAAACATGCTTTAAACGTCAACAAAAATGTTGGTGAGTTATAGGTTTAACCTATATATATCAAATCGTAACAATAGACCACAAGATTTCATATTTCAATATACATCCCATACATAGAGATAAAAATCTTTCATATGGTGAACACCTGGTAACCGACATTAACAAGATGCATATATAAGAATATCCCCATTATTCCGGGACACCCTTAGGATATGATATAAATTTTGAAGTACTAAAGCATCCGGTACTTTGGATGGGGTTTGTTAGGCCCAATAGATCTATCTTTAGAATTCGCGTCAATTAGGGTGTCTGTTCCCTAATTCTTAGATTACCAGACTTAATAAAAAGGGGCATATTCGATTTCGATAATTCAACCATAGAATGTAGTTTCACGTACTTGTGTCTATTTTGTAAATCATTTATAAAACCTGCATGTATTCTCATCCCAAAAATATTAGATTTTAAAAGTGGGACTATAACTCACTTTCACAGATTTTTACTTCGTCGGGAAGTAAGATTTGGCCACTGGTCGATTCACGAACCTATAACAAATATGTACATATATATCAAAGTATGTTCAAAATATATTTACAACACTTTTAATACATTTTGATGTTTTAAGTTCATTAAGTCAGCTGTCCTCGTTAGTAACCTACAACTAGTTGTCCATAGTTAGATGTACAGAAATAAATCGATAAATATTATCTTGAATCAATCCATGACCCAGTGTATACGTATCTCAGTATTGATCACAACTCAAACTATATATATTTTGGAATCAACCTCAACTCTGTATAGCTAACTCCAACATTCACATATAGAGTGTCTATGGTTGTTCCGAAATATATATAGATGTGTCGACATGATAGGTCGAAACATTGTATACGTGTCTATGGTATCTCAAGATTACATAATATACAATACAAGTTGATTAAGTTATAGTTGGAATAGATTTGTTACCAATTTTCACGTAGCTAAAATGAGAAAAATTATCCAATCTTGTTTTACCCATAACTTCTTCATTTTAAATCCGTTTTAAGTGAATCAAATTGCTATGGTTTCATATTGAACTCTATTTTATGAATCTAAACATAAAAAGTATAGGTTTATAGTCGGAAAAATAAGTTACAAGTTGTTTTTGTAAAGGTAGTCATTTCAGTCGAAATAACGACGTCTAGATGACCATTTTAGAAAACATACTTCCACTTTGAGTTTAACCATAATTTTTGGATATAGTTTCATGTTCATAATAAAAATCATTTTCCCAGAATAAAAACTTTTAAATCAAAGTTTATCATAGTTTTTAATTAACTAACCCAAAACAGTCCGCGGTGTTACTACGACGGCGTAAATTCGGTTTTACGGTGTTTTTCGTGTTTTCAGGTTTTAAATCATTAAGTTAGCATATCATATAGATATAGAACATGTGTTTAGTTGAATTTAAAAGTCAAGTTAGAAGGATTAACTTTTATTTGCGAACAAGTTTAGAATTAACTAAACTATGTTCTAGTGATTACAAGTTTAAACCTTCGAATAAGATAGCTTTATATGTATGAATTGAATGATGTTATGAACATCATTACTACCTCAAGTTCCTTGTATAAACCTACTGAAAATGAGAAAAATAGATATAGCTTCAAAGGATCCTTGGATGGCTTGAAAGTTCTTGAAGCAGAATCATGACACGAAAACAATTTCAAGTAAGATTTCCACTCGAAATAAGATTGTTATAGTTATAGAAATTGAATTAAAGTTTGAATATGATTATTACCTTGTATTAGAAAGATAACCTACTGTAAGTAACAAAGGTTTCTTGATCTTGGATGATTACTTGGAATGGATTTAGAAAACTTGGAAGTAAACTTGCAATCTTGGAAGTATTCTTGATTTTATGAAACTAGAACTTTTGGAATTTATGAAGAACACTTAGAACTTGAAGATAGAACTTGAGAGAGATCAATTAGATGAAGAAAATTGAAGAATGAAAGTGTTTGTAGGTGTTTTTGGTCGTTGGTGTATGGATTAGATATAAAGGATATGTAATTTTGTTTTCATGTAAATAAGTCATGAATGATTACTCATATTTTTGTAATTTTATGAGATATTTCATGCTAGTTGCCAAATGATGGTTCCCACATGTGTTAGGTGACTCACATGGGCTACTAAGAGCTGATCATTGGAGTGTATATACCAATAGTACATACATCTAAAAGTTGTGTATTGTACGAGTACGAATACGGGTGCATACGAGTAGAATTGTTGATGAAACTGAACGAGGATGTAATTATAAGCATTTTTGTTAAGTAGAAGTATTTTGATGAGTGTCTTGAAGTCTTTCAAAAGTGTATGAATACATATTAAAACACTACATGTATATACATTTTAACTGAGTCGTTAAGTCATCGTTAGTCGTTACATGTAAATGTTGTTTTGAAACCTTTAGGTTAACGATCTTGTTGAATGTTGTTAACCCATTGTTTATTATAACAAATGAGATGTTAAATTGTTATATTATCATGATATTATGATATATAATATATCTTAGTATGATATATATACAGTTAAATGTCGTTACAACGATAATCGTTACATATATGTCTCGTTTCGAAATCATTAAGTTAGTAGTCTTATTTTTACATACGTATTTCATTGTTAATACACTTAATAATATATTTACTTATCATTTAACATAATTAACCAAGTGTATCAATATCTTAATATGATTCATATGTACCTAGTAAGACGTTGTTATAACGATAATCGTTATATATATCGTTTTCGAGTTTCTTAAATTAATAGTCTCATTTTTTTATGTATATAACTCATTGTTAAAATACCTAATGAGATACATACTTATAATAAAATCATGTTAACTATATATATAACCATATATATGTCATCGTATAGTTTTTACAAGTTTTAACGTTCGTGAATCACCGGTCAACTTGGGTGGTCAATTGTCTATGTGAAACCTATTTCAATTAATCAAGTCTTAACAAGTTTGATTGCTTAACATGTTGGAAACACTTAATCATGTAAATAACAATTTCATTTAATATATATATAAACATGGAAAAGTTCGGGTCACTAAAGTACCTACCCGTTAAATAAATTTCGTCCCGAAATTTTAAGCAGTTGGAGGTGTTGACGTATCTTCGAGAAATAAATGCGGGTATTTCTTCTTCATCTGATCTTCACGCTCCCAGGTGAAATCAGGTCCTCTACGAGCATTCCATCGAACCTTAACAATCGGTATCTTGTTTTGTTTAAGTCTCTTAACCTCACGATCCATTACTTCGACGGGTTCTTCAATGAATTAAAGTTTTTCATTGATTTGGATTTCGTCCAACGGAATAGTGAGATCTTCTTTAGCAAAACATTTCTTCAAATTTGAGACGTGAAAAGTGTTATGTACAGCCGCGAGTTGTTGAGGTAGCTCCAGTTGGTAAGCTACTGGTCCGACACGATCTATAATCTTGAATGGTCCAATGTACCTTGGATTTAGTTTCCCCCGTTTACCAAATCAAACAACGCCTTTCCAAGGTGAAACCTTAAGCATGACCATTTCTCCAATTTCAAACTCTATATCTTTTCTTTTACTATCCGCGTAGCTCTTTTGTCGACTCTGGGCGGTTTTCAATCTTTGTTGAATTTGGATGATTTTCTCGGTAGTTTCTTGTATTATCTCCGGACCCGTAATCTGTCTATCCCCCACTTCACTCCAACAAATCGGAGACCTGCACTTTCTACCATAAAGTGCTTCAAACGGCGCCATCTCAATGCTTGAATGGTAGCTGTTGTTGTAGGAAAATTCTGCTAACGGTAGATGTCGATCCCAACTGTTTCCGAAATCAATAACACAAGCTCGTAGCATGTCTTCAAGCGTTTTTATCGTTCTTTCGCTCTGCCCATCAATTTGTGGATGATAGGCAGTACTCATGTCTAGACGAGTTCCCAATGCTTGCTGTAATGTCTGCCAGAATCTTGAAATAAATCTGCCATCCCTATCAGAGATAATAGAGATTGGTATTCCTTGTCTGGAGACGACTTCCTTCAAATACAGTCGTGCTAACTTCTCCATCTTGTCATCTTCTCTTATTGGCAGGAAGTGTGCTGACTTGGTGAGACGATCAACTATTACCCAAATAGTATCATAACCACTTGCAGTCCTTGGCAATTTAGTAATGAAATCCATGGTAATGTTTTCCCATTTCCATTCCGGGATTTCAGGTTGTTGTAGTAGACCTGATGGTTTCTGATGTTCAGCTTTGACCTTAGAACACGTCAAACATTCTCCTACATATTTAGCAATACCGGCTTTCATACCTGGCCACCAAAAATGTTTCTTAAGATCCTTGTACATCTTCCCCGTTCCAGGATGTATTGAGTATCTGGTTTTATGAGCTTCTCTAAGTACCATTTCTCTCATATCTCCAAATTTTGATACCCAAATTCTTTCAGCCCTATACCGGTTCCGTCTTCCCGAATATTAAGATGCTTCTCCGATCCTTTGGGTATTTCATCCTTTAAATTTCCCTCTTTTAAAACTCCTTGTTGCGCCTCCTTTATTTGAGTAGTAAGGTTAGTGTGAATCATTATATTCATAGATTTTACTCGAATGGGTTCTCTGTCCTTTCTGGTCAAGGCGTCGGCTACCACATTTGCCTTCCCCGGGTGGTAACGAATCTCAAAGTCGTAATCATTCAACAATTCAATCCACCTACGCTGCCTCATATTCAGTTGTTTCTGATTAAATATGTGTTGAAGACTTTTGTGGTCGGTATATATAATACTTTTGACCCCATATAAGTAGTGCCTCCAAGTCTTTAATGTAAAAACAACCGTGCCTAATTTCAAATCATGCGTCGTATAATTTTGTTCGTGAATCTTCAATTGTCTAGACGCATAAGCAATCACCTTCGTTCGTTGCATTAATACACAACCGAGACCTTTCTTTGATGCGTTACAATAAATCACAAAATCATCATTCCCTTCAGGCAATGACAATATAGGTGCCGTAGTTAGCTTTTTCTTCAATAACTGAAATGCTTTCTCTTGTTCATCCTTCCATTCAAATTTCTTCCCTTTATGCGTTAATGCAGTCAAGGGTTTTGCTATTCTGGAAAAGTCTTGGATGAATCTTCTGTAGTAACCAGCCAATCCTAAAAATTGACGTATATGCTTCGGAGTTTTTGGGGTTTCCCACTTTTCAACGGTTTCGATCTTTGCCGGGTCCACCTGGATACCTTCTTTGTTCACTATGCGACCGAGGAATTGAAGTTCTTCCAACCAAAATGCACACTTTGAAAACTTAGCGTACAGTTTTTCTTTCCTCAATACTTCTAGCACTTTTCTCAAATGTTCTTCGTGCTCTTGATCATTCATTGAGTAAATAAGTATGTCATCGATGAAAATAATGACAAACTTGTCAAGATATGGCCCACACACTCGGTTCATAAGGTCCATGAACACAGCTGGTGCGTTAGTCAATCCAAACGGCATAACCATAAACTCGTAATGACCGTAACGTGTTTTGAAAGCAGTCTTTGGAATATCATCTTCTTTCACCCGCATTTGATGATACCCGAAACGTAAGTCAATCTTTGAATAAACAGACGAGCCTTGTAGTTGATCAAATAAGTCGTCGATTCTCGGTAGTGGGTAGCGGTTCTTGATGGTAATTTTGTTCAACTCTCGGTAGTCGATACACAACCTGAATGTACCATCTTTCTTCTTGACAAACAAAATAGGAGCTCCCCACGATGATGTGATTGGTCGAATGAAACCACGCTCTAAAAGTTCTTGTAATTAGCTTTGCAGTTCTTTCATCTCGCTTGGTGCGAGTCTGTAAGGAGCACGAGCTATTGGTGCAGCTCCTGGTACAAGATCTATTTGAAATTCAACGGATCGATGTGGGGGTAATCCCGGTAATTCTTTCGGAAATACATCGGGAAATTCTTTTGCGACGGGAACATCATTGATGCTATTTTCTTCAGTTTGTACTTTCTCGACGTGTGCTAGAACAGCATAGCAACCTTTTCTTATTAGTTTTTATGCCTTCAAATTACTAATAAGATGTAGCTTCGTGTTGCCCTTTTCTCCGTACACCATTATGGGTTTTTCTTTTTCTCGTATAATGCGAATTGCATTTTTGTAACAAACGATCTCTGCTTTCACTTCTTTCAACCAGTCCATACCGAATATCACCTCAAAACTCCCTAACTCTACTGGTATCAAGTCAATCTTAAATGTTTCGCTAACCAGTTTAATTTCTCAATTCCGACATATATTATCTGCTGAAATTAATTTACCATTTGCTAATTCGAGTAAAAATTTACTATCCAAAGGCGTCAATGGACAACTTAATTTAGCACAAAAATCTCTACTCATATAGCTTCTATCCGCACCCGAATCAAATAAAACGTAAGCAGATTTATTGTCAATAAGAAACGTACCCGTAACAAGCTCCGGGTCTTCCTGTGCCTCTGCCGTATTAATATTGAAAACTCTTCCGCGGCCTTGTCCATTCGTGTTCTCCTGGTTCGGGTAATTTCTAATAATGTGGCCCGGTTTTCCACATTTATAACAAACTACATTGGCATAACTTGCTCCGACACTACTTGCTCCGCCATTACTCGTTCCGACACCATTTGTTCCTTTCGTTCTGTTAACCTCTGGTCCATAGACCTCACACTTCGCTGCGCTATGACCATTTCTTTTACACTTGTTGCAAAATTTGGTGCAGAACCCCGAGTGATACTTTTCACACCTTTGGCATAGCTGCTTCTGATTGTTGTTGTTGTTGCGGTTATTATTGTTGTTAAGATGATTGTTGTAGTTGCTGTTGTTGTTGTTGTTGTTGTTGTTGGGCCGTTTGTTGTAGTTGCGATTGATGTTGCGATTGTTAGGATAGTTGTTGCAATTATTGTTGTAATTGCTGTTGTTGTTGTTGTATTGGTGATTCTTATCACCGTTTTCCTCCCACTTTCTTTTGACTTACTTCACATTGGCCTCATCAGCAGTCTGTTCTTTAATTCTTTCTTCAATCTGGTTCACTAGTTTGTGAGCCATTCTACATGCCTGTTGTATGGAGGCGGGCTCGTGTGAACTTATATCTTCTTGGATTCTTTCCGGTAATCCTTTCACAAACGCGTCGATCTTCTCTTCCTCATCTTCGAACGCTCCCGGACATAATAGGCACAATTCTGTGAATCGTCTTTCGTACGTGGTAATATCAAATCCTTGGGTTCGTAACCCTCTAAGTTCTGTCTTGAGCTTATTGACCTCGGTTCTGGGACGGTACTTCTCGTTCATCAAGTGCTTGAATGCTGACCACGGTAGTGCGTACGCATCATCTTGTCCCACTTGCTCTAGATAGGTATTCCACCATGTTAATGCAGAACCTGTGAAGCTATGCGTAGCGTACTTCACTTTGTCCTCTTCAGTACACTTACTTATGGCAATCATCGATTCGACCTTCTCGGTCCACCGTTTCAATCCGATCGGTCCTTCGGTTCCATCAAATTCTAAAGGTTTGCAGGCAGTGAATTCTTTGTATGTGCATCCTACACGATTTCCTGTACTGCTAGATCCAAGGTTATTGTTGGTATGTAGCGCAGCCTGTACTGCGGCTATGTTTGAAGCTAGAAAAGTACGGAATTCCTCTTCATTCATATTCACGGTGTGTCGAGTAGTCGGTGCCATTTCCTTCAAAATAGTCAATTGGAACAAGTTAATCATACAGAATATTAAGAGTAGTTAATAGTATTTCGTAGCATAATATGAACTCATTTATAAAAGCTTTTTCTTCATATTAGCGTATTATAAGTTTAAATTCGGGTAGTACCTACCCGTTAAGTTCATACTTAGTAGCTAATATACAATTCAACTACTACAATTCTATATAAAAAACTGATTATAATAATATTTCGCGTTCAAACTTTTATACAATATTTTACAAACTTACAATACCGCTTATTTTACATAAAGCATGAAATATAGCACACAATAACTTTGATACAAGATAGTTGTGAAGATAATTCTAGCTAGTACACAAGTCGTTCAGCAAAGGCAATAAAGACACGTAATTCATACGTCCAGGAACAAGTCATGCATTCTGGTTTTACTAGGACTACTTCCCATCCTTGGTCTTGTGGAACATAACCGTTATGGCCGTTGATAAGACAGCGTGTTGTAACGTTGTTAAAGGGACGAGGGTTACATAATGACCAACAGTCTCGTAATAACCTAAAAACCTCATTTCTTACCCCAATTACCGACTCCGTCACTTGTGGGAACGTTTTGTTTAATAGTTGTAGCCCGATGTTCTTTTTCTCACTTTGGTGAGAAGCGAACATTACTAATTCGTAAGCATAGCATGCTTCTTTATGTTGCATGTTAGCCGCTTTTTCTAAATCATGAAGTCCTATATTCGGATACATTGAGTCAAAATAATTTCTTAACCCGTTGCGTAAAATAGCATTTGGGTT